>NC_091283.1:644704626-645005609 GCF_032444005.1 Ranitomeya imitator | reverse complement strand
AGCACCACCACCATGCCGAGTGCTGTTCGACAGCCCACCGCCACCACCATGACAACTGCTGCTCCTGCTTGGACCTCCTCCACTGACACCACCATGCAGCAGCAGGACCCTGGCATGGCCTTCCGCTCCGCCACCACGATGCAGCAGGACCCTGGCGCATGGCCTTCCGCTCCGCCACCAAGATGCAGCAGGACCCTGGCATTCCTATCTGCTCTGCCACCACGATGCAGCAGGACCCTGGCATGGCCTTCCGCTCCGCCACCACGATGCAGCAGGACCCTGGCATGGCCTTCGGCTCTGCCACCACGATGCAGCAGGACCCTGGCAGGGCCTTCTGCTCTGCCACCACGATGCAGCAGGACCCTGGCATGGCCTTCCGCTCCGCCACCACGATGCAACAGGACCCTGGCATGGCCTTCCAACCTCCTAACGCAACCATGCAGCAGCAGCAGCGGGACAAAGACACTGACAGTTCAGCCACTATGACCAGGCCACAAGAAATGAGCCCACCGAGGCCCCACATACCACAGCGCCGATCCCAAAAAGTGAAGAAAAAAAAACAGCAGACTATTTCTATTCCTTCCCAATGTGTCTGTAATGTCAGGTTTGTCTCACCCTTCCAGTGTGTCTCAGCCCTCTCATGCGTCGAGTCCCATCCCCGATCTGCCAGACCCCAGTAATTTAATTGCCCCTTCTCCTGCCACCCCTGCGTCGTCCACAGTGAGTCAAGCTTCACAGCTACATACCCCCCGTTTCCAGCACTCTACCCCAAACAGGTGCAGTTAATTTTTTTTTTGTTTTAAAAATAAGTAATAATGTTTTTTGCCCCCAATAATGTTTGGTTAATTGTGTATTTTGCAGCTGGCAACACACACCGTGCGCCAAATAAAACACTGCACCGCACACTTTATTTTTTGGCCACCTCATAGCTCCAGTAGTTAGCAAGTACAACACTGCAGCTTTGTGTGTCTTTGGTATAGAGATATGAGGTGGGTCAAAAAATTTATACTTGTATTTTCTTCATAATCTCTTCCTTCTGCTTACTCTGTGACTAGTGTTGCAGACTGAATAGAAAACGGCCGCAATACAATGCAGAACTATACTCAACAGGTCATGTGTCCAAAAACTCATTAGTTAGGACACCTGACCTGGTGAGTAGAGAACTGCTTTGAATAACCTCCATTTTCTCCTCTGTGTACGTAATCTATTTTACACAAAGTGAAGAGACGATGGAGGTCATACAAGGCATATCTATATTCTCCTGGACATGTGTCAGAAATAGTGAATTCATGAGGCTGTTATATGTGCATCATGAATTCGTTATATCTGACACCTGACTTGATGAGTTTAGATCTGCTTTGTATTATACCTCCATCGTCTCTTCAGTCTGCGTCCAATAGATACTGCAGAACAGAATCAGGACGCAATGACGTCAACAACCTTACCACTAACAACCTAAGTGGTTTATAGAGGAAATACATACAGTAGGAGACACGGTCAAGATACCAAAAAAAAAGTTTATTAACAAATATTAGTAACATTTAAAACATAACTGGTACAGACCTAAACCCAACAGGACATTTACACAATATTGTCCTGCCATGCCACACATCCATTATCAGAATAAAAAAAGGCAGCAAATTGGTTCCGCATGTGGCCAACTTCAGCAGTTGACTGCAGCAGGTGATGCTGGTAATACGGCAATGGGTTTGCAACTGGTTCATCCAGTTCAATGTTGGGTTGCTCCTTAGCCATTATGTTATTGTGGAGAACCACACAGGCTTTGACAACTTCATTGACTGTCTCCATTTTTAGATTAATGGCTGTTGCAAGAATGCGCCATTTTGAGACTAGAATCCCAAAAGTACACTCTACTGTTCTTCGGGCCCTGGTCAGTCTGTAGTTAAAGATCCTTCTAGTGTGGTTCAAGTCCCGACTGGAATATGGCTTCAGTAGGTTTTCACACATCTGAAAGGCCTCATCCCCAACCAAAACAAATGGCATTGGTGGGCCTTGAGTGTTGGGGAGAGGTCGTGGCCGTGGAAAATTAACATTTTTGCCATACACATGTCGGCCCATATCCGAGTTCTTGAAAGTCTGGGAATCGTTGCCATGACCAAAAGCTCCAATGTCCACGGCGAAGAAGCGACAGTCCGCATCTGCTATTGCCATGAGCACAACAGAAAAATATTTTTTTTATAGTTGAAGTACTCCGATCCTGTTCTGGCTGGTGTGATAATTTGAATGTGCTTTCCATCCACCACACCCAAACAGTTGGGGAAATCACACACACTCCAGAATTTCTCTGCAATTCCCATCCACATGTCCTCAGTGGGTAAGGGTATAAACTCATCCCAGAGAACATTCCACAAAGCCCGGCAGGTGTCTGCAACTATTCCGGACAGGGTGGAAATTCCAAGCGGAAGTGGAGGGATAAAGCCCTCTCCGGTTGCCAGAAATCTGTAATAAAATAAATAAAAAATACATTGCAATCAATTCTATTTGTGGTGTTCTTCTGCTAAAGACATAAAGGAAAATACGAAGAATACATGTCAGACCAACCAAAATTATGACTGGTATTTGTTTAGAATTGTTACGTACCTTAATGTAACCAGCAGATGTTCCTCTGGTAGAATCGCTCTACTGACCTGGGTGTCCTGTCTCCGGATGGCTCCTTGGACACGACCAAGCAAATCCCGAAAAGAGTCTTACGACATCCTTGTATATTCCGGGAATTTGTCTGGGCTGGCATTAAGCTCGTCATATAGCGTGTGATAGGCTCCACGGCTCTCAGGTAGTTCGATAATGTGGTGTCGCCAAAAACGCCTATGCTGTGTCCTTCTCCGTCTTTGGATACAGTATCACACTGTTAATATTTCAGCAGTCCTAGGGTCTATTTATAGATATCCCATAATACACGCCCCTCTGTAGTCCCATTGGCGGTGTCTGGTTATCTAGATTTTTCTCCTGTAAAATTTTCCACCACGCGCACAAAAAACGCAAACGCATGACAAAACGCATGGAAAAGCGTGAAAACGCGGCGTTTTATGAACCGCAGGCATTCTCGCATGTGTCTAAAAAACGCTGGGTTTGTACATGTTTCTTTGCGTTTTTTCCTGCACTTGTGGATGCGGATTAAATGCTGCAGATTCGAACGCAAATGTGAAACTAGCCTAACTGAACTGTGCTAACCGCACACATAAACAAGACAGATACTAAGCCAAGTGGCTAGTTACCTCAGTCCTGACGCAACCGAACCTGTGAGTGTTTGAGCATAGACAGACTCATACAAACATACAGAGTGGTAGAGTATCACACACACACCCACCCACCCACCCACACACACAACCACCCACCCACCCACCCACACACACACACACACCCCAAACATAAATGACACTAGCGCACCCACATGCGCTGCTGAGAGCCTTTTATATGCTAGGCTCCACCCCAAACACCCATGCCCAGTCGGTCAAGGCATCAACCGCGGGCCAATCCGGAGCTGACACATCACCAAAGCAGCTAACGTCCGACCACCAATAAGAAGACGCTACATCAGAGACATACTCAGTAAGGTGGACTTAGGCCGGAGTCACACTAGCGTATAATATGGACGAGTGCTATGCAACAATAAATCACATAGCACTTGGACCAGTGTTAATCTATGGGGCAGCTCACATCACCGTTTTTTTCTCGGCCGTATTATACATGCGAGTGAAATCACAGCATGCTGCGATTTGCACTGTATATTGGCCGAGTCTCGCCAATGAAAGCCTATGGGTGCGAGAAAAAAAACGCACAGCACATGGACCATCAGTGTGATTTGCGAGAAATACGCACACATTTTTCTCATTTCAGTCCATTGAGCCATTAAATTCAATGAGGAAAAGCAGTGAGAAATGTAAAGCCATACGCATGTCATACGGATACATAGGTGTGAGAAAATCTCATCGTCGCATTATAAACGGATAACACATGGATGACCATACGGAGAAAATTGCTGCGATTCTCAGCCGAGAGAATTGGACCGATTTTTCATACCACAAGTGTGACTCTGGCCTTAGACTCCAGAGCGCAAGGCTGCACCCGCATATCACTGATCACCATAGACTTGGCTGAAGAGTATACCAAAAGTATACCACGAGTCTGAGCAAGACGCTGGGACCGACGTCTGTGCTGAGCAGCAATCACAGCAGTCGGACCTGAATGGGAGACCACAGTACCAGATAATGCTTGGGATCTATCCCGCGCAGCAGGAGAATCCTAACACCTACTGGTTAATAGAACACTAGCAGCTATACATAGTGCAATCTGCAAATCACTGCCACCTACTGTTAGGGTTGGCGGAACGCACCGAATTTATATGTATATGAGACAGTTGGTGCGTTCGCAACCCGGGGTCCACCGTGCAGGAGAGAAACCTGCTTCTAGTAATAGGCAGTACTATATGGCGGTATTAGCAAACTCTGTTACTTCATAGATTCGCTAGAATAACAAGATGCTGTGCCCTGTTAACCTCACAGAGGAACACAGCTACCAAACAGAGCAAAACTGTGGTCATGCAGTTAGAATAGACAAACAACTCCTCACCAGAGGTGCCGGTATTCTAGGGGCTTATTTCTGCCAAGGCCCTGAATCCAAACATACAAACTCCTTACCAGAGGTGCCGGTATTCTAGGGGCTTATTTCAGCCAAGGCCCTGAATCCAAACATACAAACTCCTCACCGGAGGTGCCGGTATTCTAGGGGCTTATTTCAGCCAAACCCTGACCACATACAAGCATGACCACACTGGCACTGAGCTCTTTAACATTGGTTTGATACTAGCGCATAGCCGTGCGGCCATGCAAACCTTTTATAGTTTTATCACTCAAGGACCTGCCTAGTGGTCCAACAAGAATCGCTTCAGGACCTGCGCATGTGACTCCCGACCTCCAATGGGAGGTCGTCCCGTGGGCATGCTCAGTATGGGAAAAGCAGGACTTAGTCCCATAAAGACCTGCTCGCTGCTGAACATTGCTGGCTACAATGACAGAACCTGGAAGGGCAGTAGTAACCAGTCATCCAGTATCAGCCTGAGCCAGACGCTGGGACCGACGTCTCCGCCGAGCAGACTCCACTGCGGCTGGAGGAGAATGGGAGACCGCAGCAGACATGGTTCGAGATTTCTCCTGTGCAGCGGTGGGAACTCGACACCTAACATGGCCCCCCTCCTTAGACCTTGCTACACTCGAAGGCAGCAAGAGCTGCGGAGCTCGAATGTGCTCAGCAGGCTCCCAGGACCTGTCCTCTGGGCCATAACCCTTCCAGTCCACCAAATAATTTTTTTTGCCACGTACCACCTTACACCCCAAAATAGTATTCACCTCGTAATCGTCTGTAGACGAACCCGATGACCCGGCAGATGACTTGGAAAACCGGGACAGGTATATGGGCTTTAAGAGGGACACATGAAAGGTGTCGGTGATACCTAGACGTGGAGGAAGGCCAGACTGTAGACAACAGGGTTAACCTGTTCGAGGACATTGAAGGGACCCAAGTAGCGAGGTGCAAACTTACTGGACTCAACTCGCAGCCTGATGTTATGGGAGGAGAGCCATACTAAGTCGCGGAGGACCTCTCCTTGGAGGCCAGGATGGCATCCTGAGTGCAGTCCCAAATGTTCCGTGCCTCCACAGCCCAGTCTGCCACCCTGGAGTTGGTGGAAGACACGGGCATAGGCACAGGAACCCACAGATGCTGGCCGTAATTAAGGAGGAAAGGAGTCTGACCGGTAGAATCGGCTACAGCATTGTTAAGCACAAACTCTGCCCACGGTAGCAAGGATGCCCAGTCATCCTGCCTGGCAGAAGCAAAATGTCGTAGATATGTGACCACCAATATGTCCTCGCCACTAGCTCAGATGTCCTTTTGGTCCCAAAATGTCCTCTCACCCTGGACGAGTGAGCGCAAGAGAGAACCTCCGGACGCAAACTTGATTGAAAAAAAGTCTTGCCGGTAGGCACAGACTCTAGCGAAACTGGAGCCACGGTTCTCAGGCTCTCAGAAGGGACAATAAGCCGAGGCTCCTCTTCCTCCTCCTCAGATGATACAACAGAGCGAGAGAGAATGTTGGCACAAATGTTCTTCTCCCCAGAAAGAAAATGGAGGGTGAAATGGAACCGGGAGAAGAACAAGGACCATCTGGCCTGGCGAGAATTTAACCGCTGGGCTGTCTGTAAATAGACCAAATTCTTGTGGTCTGTGAATACTTGGAAGGGAAAGCGAGCCCCCTCCAAAAGATGTCTCCACTCCACTTTGAGAAGGCCAACTTCATTGCTAGCAACTCCCTGTCCCCGATGGAATAATTCCTTTCCGCTGGTGTGAAGGTCTTGGAAAAGAAGAAGCAAGGATGCTTCAGAACCTGAGCATCCTTTTGGAAGAGGACTGCTCTAGCACCAACTGATGAGCCATCCACCCCCATTATAAATGGCTTATATACATCTACATCAGGGCAATGTAGGATGGGAGCGCTAGCAAAATGAGATTTAATAGAAGTGAAGGCCTTGGAGACATCCTCAGACCACAATTTAGGATTTCCTCCCTTCTTGGTGAGGGCTACCAAGTGAGCAACCAAAGTTGAGAAATGAGGAATGAACTGGCGATAACAGTTAATGAACCCCATAAAGTGCTGCACCACTTTAAGAGAATGGGGTTCTTGCCAGTTCATTACAGCTTGTAGTTTGTCAGGATCCATAGCCAATCCCTGGGCAGAGATGATATAGCCCAGGAAAGGTAAGGACTCCTGCTCAAACACACATTTCTCCAACTTGGCGTAGAGGGAATTTGTTCGTAAGAGGTCGAAGACTCTGCAAAGATCTCTCCGGTGGGAGTCAATATCTGGAGAGTAGATGAGAATATCATCCAGATAGACTACGACCAAGGTGGAGAGCATATCCCGGAAGATATTGTTTACAAAGTCTTGGAAAACGGCTGGGGCATTACAGAGCCCAAAGGGCATCACTAGATATTCATAGTGCACATCCCTGGTGTTAAAAGCCATCTTCCATTCGTCCCCCTCATGGATGCGAATCAGGTTGTAAGCACCCCGATGATCTAGTTTAGTAAATACTCTTGCTCCCTGAAGCCTATCCAAAAGCTCAGATATCAGGGGAATGGGATACTTATTCTTAATGGTGATGGCGTTAAGACCCCTGTAGTCTATGCATGGACGTAGTTCCCCGTTCTTCTGCAGGAAGAAGAACCCAGCCCCTGCAGGTGACACTGACTTTCTAATGAATCCTCTTGCCAGATTTTCCTGGATGTACTGTGATATTGCCTCCGTCTCCGGGAGAGACAACGGATAGACTCGACTTCGGGGAGGCTCAGCACCGGGCAAGAGGTCAATAGGACAGTCATAGGGGCAATGAGGTAGAAGGGTCTCCGCAGCCCTTTTGGAGAACACGTCCGCATAGGGCCAATATTGCTTGGGAAGAGAGGTTAGATCTGCGGGCACCTCAGTAGTAGCAACCTGAACGCTTTCTCACTGACATCTACCCCCACAAGATTCACCCCATCCCAAAATTCTGCCTGTGGGCCACTCAATATGAGGAGAGTGGTACCATAGCCAAGGTATCCCTAACAGGACCTCATCAATTCCCTCAGGAATTATGAGCAGAGATATAATCTGATGAGATAGCGACATGGACAGAGTGAATGGGATGGTCTGGTGTGTTATCTGTGAAGGCAGTGTTGACCCATTCACCACTCGTTCGGTCACTGGTTGAGCTAGCATTACCAGGGGTATTGCATGACGTTGGGCGAAGGCAGAAGATATAAAATTGCCCTCCGTCCTAGAATCCATGCAGAGCTCTACCGAGTGAGTGAATGAGCCTATTGTAATTGTCCCCTTAAAGGACAACTTGGAGGCAAACGTTGCCGTGTCTAGTGTACCTCCACCTACTACCACTAGACGCTGATGTTTCCTCGACCGCTGGGAACATCTGGTGGCAAGATGTTCTGATTGCTGGCAAACATGACAGGCCTTGAGTGCACAAGCGGTCCGGGACTTTGATTCCACTCGTGACACTTCCATGGCTTCATGTGACTCAGGGACCATGACCGGAGATTCCAAAGGTTTGGCGAAGGTGGGAGCCAGCTGAAACCTCTGCCTACACTGGACACGCTCTAACCTCCGCTCGTGAAAATGGAGGTAAATATGAGTAGACACAGCTATTAACTCCTCCAGTGTGACAGGAATCTCCCTAGAGGCCAGAGCGTCCTTTACGTGGTCAGCCCTGAGTCAATGCCAACAGTTGGAGCGCCGTATCATGGGTGACTCGAGGTCCTAAAAAGACCTGTTTCAGAGTGCTCAGGAACAGCGGAGCACTCTGCACCACATGATCGCCACACTCCCACAGCGGCATAGCCCATTCCAATGCCCTGTCTGACAGGAGAGTCACAAAAAATTCCACCTTTGCCCGCTCTGTGGGGAAACGTGCGGCCAGGAGCTCGAGGTGTATAGAGCACTGGTTCATGAAACCCCTACAAGATTTACTATCACCAGAACATTTTTCTGGCAGCTGGAGGTGAGATAGAGTCGGAACAGGGGTGGCAGTGGACAAGGTTGCTGCAGCCATGCTAGCAGCCTGAGAAGCAACTGCGGTACCATCCACAGCTGAGGTTGTGCACTCGAGAGCCGCCAATCTACCTTCCAGCTGCTGGATGTACCGCAAGGATTGCTGTTTGTCTGCCATTTACTAGCCAGACCCTGGCGCTAGTATTCTGTTAGGGTTGGTGGAACGCACCGAATATACAGTATATATGAGACAGTTGGTGCATTTGCAACCCGGGGTCCACCGTGCAGGAGAGAAACCTGCTGCTAGTAATAGGCGGTACTATATCGCAGTATTATCGAACTCTGTTACTTCACAGATTCGTTAGAATAACAAGATGCTGTGCCCTGTTAACCTCACGGAGGAACACAGCTACCAAACAGAGCAAAACTGCGGTCATGCAGTTAGAATGGCAGACAAACAACTCACCAGAGGTGCCGGTATTCTAGGGGCTTATTTCTGCCAAGGCCCTGAATCCAAACATACAAACGCCTCACCGGAGGTACTGGTATTCTAGGGGCTTATTTCAGCCAAACCCTGACCACATGCAAGCATGACCACACTGGCGCTGAGCTCTTTAAAATTGGTTTGATACTAGCGCATAGCCGTGCGGCCATGCAAACCTTTTATAATTTTAGCACTCAAGGACCTTCCTAGTTGTCCAACAGGAACTGCTTCAGGACCTGTGCATGTGACCCCTGACCTCCAATGGGAGGTCGTCCCGTGGGCATGCTCAGTATGGGAAAAGTGGGACTTAGTCCCATAAAGACCTGCTCGCTGCTGAACATTGCTGGCTACAATGACAGAACCTGGAAGGGCAGTAGTAACCAGTCATCCAGTATCAGCCTGAGCCAGACGCTGGGACCGACCTCTCCGCTAAGCAGGCTCCACTGTGGCAGGAGGAGAATGTGAGACCGCAGCAGACATGGTTCAAGATTCCCCCTGTGCAGCATTGGGAACTCGACACCTAACACCTACTGGTGAATAGAACACTAGCAGCTATACATAACTATTATTATTTATTTATATAGCACCATTAATTCCATGGTGCTGTACATGAGAAAGGGGTTACAAACAGAGTTATAGATATTGTTTACAGTACAGAAATTTATGATGACAGACTGGTACAGAGGGGAGAAGACCCTGTCCTTGCGGACTTACATCCAACGGGATACTGGGGAAGAGACAGAAGGTCAGGGATGTGGCAGCTCTGGTGGTGGTGAGGCGGCAGCTCTGGTGGTGGTGAGGCGGCAGCTCGGGTGGTTCGTGAGGAGGCAGCTCAGGTGGTTGGTGAGGCGGCAGCGTCAGTGGTTGGTGAGGCAGCAGTTCGAGTGGTTAGTGAGGCGGCAGCTCGTGTGGTTGGAGAGGCGGCAACTCAGGTGGTTGGTGAGGCGACAGAATGGTTATTGCAGGCTGTAGACTTTCCTGAAGAGATAGGTGTTCAGGTTCCGTCTGAAGGATCCGAGGGTCGTGGATAATTGGATGTGTTGAGGCATGGAATTCCAGAGGATGGGGGATATTTGGGAGAAATCTTGGAGGCGGTTGTGTGAGGAACGAATAAGTGTGGAGGAGAGTAGGAGGTCTTGGGAGGATTGAAGATTGCGTGAGGGAAGATAGTGGGAGATTAGTTCAGATATATAGAGAGGGGACAGGTTGTGGATGGCTTTCTAGATCAGTGTTAGTAGTTTGAACTGGATTCGTTGGGGAATTGGGAGCCAGTGGAGGGATTTGCAGAGGGAAGAAGCAGGGGAGTAGTGAGGAGAGAGGTGGATTAGCCAGGCAGCAGAGGTGAGGACAGACTGGAGTGGTGCAAGGGAGTTAGCGGGGAGGCCACATAGGGGGGTGTTGCAGTAATTGAGGCGGGAGATGCACAAGAGTTTTAGTAGATTGTGGGGTGAGGAAGGGATGGATTCTGGCAATATTTTTGAGCTGGAGGCAACAGGAGGTAGCAAGAGTTTGGACATGCAGTTTGAAGGACAGGGCAGAGTTGAGAGTTACCCCGAGGCAGCGGATTTCAGGTGCGGGAGAGAGCGTGATGCCGTTTATAATAGACTAGCTGAAGAGCCCGGCGTTGCCTGGGCATAGTAAATATCTGTGGTTAGTTATAGCACGTCACTTCTCTTATTTTCCCATCACGCCTCTCATTTTCCCAATCACATCTTTAATTTTCCCCCTCACATCTCTCATTTTCTCCCTCACACCTCTCATTTTCTCCCTCCTCTCATTCCCGCCTAACACTTGTCATTTCAACCTCACATCTGTCATTTTCCGATCACTACACTATTTTCCCTCACTCCTCTCATTTTGCACTCACACCTTTTAATTTTCACCTCACACCTCTCATTTTCACCTCAGTATATACATGTTTGTCATCTCCTTTATATATAGTATACACCTGTATGTCATCTCCTGTATATAGTATATACCTGTATTTCATCTCCTCTGTATATAGTATATACCTGCTGTGTGTCATCTCCCCTGTATATAGTATATACCTGTATGTCATCTCCCCCTATATATAGTATATACCTGTATGTCATCTCCTCCTATATATAGTATATACCTGTATGTCATCTCCTCCTATATATAGTATATACCTGTATGTCATCTCCTTCTATATATAGTATATACCTGTATGTCATCTCCTTCTGTATATAGTATATACCTGTGTGTCATCTCCCTTGTATATAGTATATATATCTGTGTGTCATTTCCTCCTGTATATAGTATATACCTGTATGTCATCTATATATATAATTGTCTAAGGGTTTTTCCGTCTGTCTGTCTGTCTGTCTGTCTGTCCTGGAAATCCCAGCTCTCTGATTGGTCGAGGCCGCCAGGCCTCGACCAATCAGCAACGGGCACAGCGACGATGATGTCATAAAGGACGTAGACATCCTGCGTCTCTGATTGGTCGAGGCCGCCAGGCCTCGACCAATCAGCAACGGGCACAGCGACGATGATGTCATAATGGTTGCCATGGCGACGATGATGTCATAAAGGTTGCCTCGATCAATCAGCGACGGACACAGTCTGCCGCGAATTCTGGAATCATCATTGTCCATATATTACAGGGACATGCATATTCTAGAATACCCGATGCGCCGCCAGGCCTCGACCAATCAGAGACCGGCACAGCATCGACGTAGAAATCCCGCGTCTCTGATTGGTCGAGGCCGCCAGGTCTTGACCAATCAGTGACGGGCACAGCGACGATGATGTCATAAAGGATGTAGACATCCCGCGTCTGATTGGTCGAGGCCGCTAGGCCTCGACCAATCAGCAACGGGCACAGCGACGATGATGTCATAATGGTTGCCATGGCGACGATGATGTCATAAAGGTTGCCTCGACCAATCAGCGACGGGCACAGTCTGCCTCGAATTCTGGAATCATCATTGGCCATATACTACGGGGACATGCATATTCTAGAATACCCGATGCCAGGCCTCGACCAATCAGCGACGGGCACAGCATGGTGACGATGATGTCATAAAGGTTGCCTCGACCAATCAGCGACGGGCACAGTATCGACGTAGATGTCATAATGGTTGCCATGGCGACGATGATGTCATAAAGGTTGCCTCGACCAATCAGCGACGGGCACAGTCTGCCGCGAATTCTGGAATCATCATTGTCCATATACTACAGGGACATGCATATTCTAGAATACCCGATGCGTTAGAATCGGGCCACAATCTAGTCTTCTATATATAGCATATACCTGTATGTCATCTCCTCCTGTATATAGTATATACCTGTAGGTAATCTGCTCCTGTATATAGTATATACCTGTGTGTAATCTCCTCCTGGATATAGTATATACCTGTATGTCATCTCCTCCTGTATATAGTATGTACCTGTATGTCATCTCCTCCTCTATATAGTATATACCTGTGTGTCATCTCTCCTGTATATAGTATATATCTGTGTGTCATCTCCCCTGTATATAGTATATACCAGTGTGATCTCCTGTATTAGACCTCGTTAACACGTTATTTGCTCAGTATTTTTACCTCAGTATTTGTAAGATAAATTGGCAGCCTGATAAATCCCCAGCCAACAGGAAGCCCTCCCCCTGGCAGTATATATTAGCTCACACATACACATAATAGACAGGTCATGTGACTGACAGCTGCTGTATTTCCTATACGGCACATTTGTTGCTCTTGTAGTTTGTCTGCTTATTAATCAGATTTTTATTTTTGAAGGCTAATACCAGACTTGTGTGTGTTTTAGGGCGAGTTTCGTCTGTCAAGTTGTGTGTGTTGAGTTGTGTGTGGCGACATGCATGTAGCGACTTTTGTGAGATGAGTTTTGTGTGGCAACATGCGTGTAGCAACTTTTTGTGTGTCGAGTTGCATGTGACAGGTTAGTGTAGCAAGTTGTGTGCAGCAAGTTTTGCGCATGGCGAGTTTTGCGCGTGGTGAGTTTTATGTCTGGTGCCTTTTGAGTATGTGCAAGTTTTGTGTGAGGCAACTTTTGCATGTGTTGCAAATTTTGTGCATGTGGCAATTTTTCCGCGTGTGCAAGTTTTGCGTGTGGCGAGTTTTCCATGAGGTGAGTTTTGCACTTGTGGCGAGTTTTGCGTGAGCCTAGTTTTTGCATGTGGCGAGTTTTGCGCGTGGTGAGTTTTGAGCGGCGACTTTTGTGTTTCGACTTTTATGTGGCGAGGTTGGTGTATGTGTGCTGAAATGTGTGCTGAGGGTGGTATATGTGTTCAAGCACGTGGTAGTGTGTGGCGCATTTTGTGTGTGTGTTCATATCCCCGTGTGTGGTGAGTATCCCATGTCAGGGTCCCACCTTAGCAACTGTTCTGTATATACTCTTTGGCGCCATCGCTCTCATTCTTTAAGTCCCCCTTGTTCACATCTGGCAGCTGTCAATTTGCCTCCAACACTTTTCCTTTCACTTTTCCCCATTATGTAGATAGGGGAAAAATAGTTTGGTGAATTGGAAAGCGCGGAGTTAAAATTTCACCTCACAACATAGCCTATGATGCTCTCAGGGTCCAGACGTGTGACTGTGCAAAATTTTGTGGCTGTAGCTGCGACGCCTCCAACACTTTTCATTTCACTTTTTCCCCATTATGTAGATAGGGGCAAAATTGTTTGGTGAATTGGAAAGTGCGGGGTTAAAATTTCACCTCACAACGTAGCCTATGACGCTCTCAGGGTCCAGACGTGTGGCTGTGCAAAATTTTGTTTCTTTAGCTGCGACGCTTCCAACACTTTTCCTTTCACTTTTTTCCCCATTATGTAGATAGGGGCAAAATTGTTTGGTGAATTGGAACGCGCGGGGTTAAAATTTCGCCTCACAATATAGCCTATGACGCTCTCGGGGTCCAGACGTGTGACTGTGCAAAATTTTGTGGCTGTAGCTGCGACGGTGCAGATGCCAATCCCGGACATACACACACACATACACACACACACACACACACACACATACACACATTCAGCTTTATATAGTAGATAGATCAGGTAGGAGGGATACGCAAGATGGAGGAAAGATGATGCGTTCGGTTTTGTCTACATTGAATTTTAGGAAGCGAGAGTTGAAGGAGGATATGGCTAATAGACACTCCAGGATTCTGGACAGCAGAGAGGTGACATCTGGGCCAGAGAGGTAGATCTGAGTGTCATCCGCATACAGGTGGTACTGGAAGCCATGGGACTTTATGAGTTGTCCTAGGCCAAGGGTATAGATGGAAAAAAGTAAGGGGCCCTAGGACAGAGCCTTGAGGGACTCCAACAGAGAAAGGGCGGGATGAGGAGGTAGTGTGGGAGTGGGAAACGCTAAATGTGCAGTCGGAAAGGTATGAGGCGATCCAGGACAGGGCAAGGCCTTTGATGCCAAGGAAAGAAAGAATCTGTAGCAGTAGGCAGTGGTCGACTGTGTCGAAAGCAGAGGACAGGACGAGGAGGAGGAGGATGGAAAACTGTCTGTTAGCTTTGGCTGTAAGTCATTAGTAATTTTGGTCACAGCAGTTTCTGTGGCGTTTTGGGGGCGAAAACCAGATTGGAGGTTGTCAAGGAGAGAGTTAGATGAGAGGTGGGAGCAAAGTTGAGCATGAACATGCTGCTCAAGGAGTTTGGAAGCAAACGGGAGCAGTGATATGGGGCAATAGCTGGGCATAGCAGTTGGGTCAAGGTTAGCTTTTTTGAGGTTGGGTGTTTTGGTGGCATATTTGAAGGCAGAGGGGAAGGTACCAGAAGATAACAATAGGTTGAGCAGATGGGTTAGGGCTGGAATAAGCATGTTAGTGAGGTTGGGGAGCAGGTGGGAAGGAATGGGGTCAAGTGCACAGGTGGTGAGGTGTGATATGGAAAGGAGGTAAGTTCTCTTTCAGTCATGTTGGAGAGGGAAGTTATTAGGGAAGGGCAGAGGTCTGGTATATGGAGTGGTTGGGGTGGTAGAACAGTAAAGGTTTGCCTTGTTTGGTTGATCTTGTTTTTCAAGTAGGTGGCAAAGTCCTCAGAAGAGATGAGGGGAGTTGGAGGTGGCAGTGGTGGACGGAGGAGAGAGTTAAATGTGCTGAACAGTTGTTTTGGGTTGTAGGATAGTGAGGATACAAGGTTAGTGAAATAGGTCTGTTTAGCAGAAGTGAAGGCTAGTTTGAAGGCAAATGTAGCTTGTTTGAAGTCAGTGAAGTCGTTTGGCAAGCGTGTTTTCTTCCAACGCCGCTCCGGGACCCTGGATGGTTGTTGGAGTTTTTTGGTGAGGTTGTTATGCTAGGGTTGCCTATTGATTTGTCGCACTTTGCCATGCATGAGAGTGGCGACTGAGTCTATGGCTGATGTGAGGGTGGAGTTACAGAAAGCAGTGGTGCTGTCCGTGTCGTGGAGTGAAGATATGGAGGACAGGGGTAGAAGAGAGTCTGAGAGTCTGTGAATGTCTAGGTGTGCAAGGTTTCTGCGAGGATGTGGTAATGGCTGGACATGGGGGGGCAGGTGAGGAGGACAAGGATGAGACGGTGAGTAGATGGTGGTCAGATAGGGGAAGGGAGAGGTTGTGAGATTAGATAAGGAACAGAGGCGGGGAAGATGAGGTCTAGTGTGTGTCAATCTGCGTGGGTGGCTGTAGAGGACCACTGAGTGAGTCCAAAGGATGAGGTAAGGGCCCGGAGCTTGGAGGCTTGGCTGGCAGGTGTCAGTAGGGATATTAAAGCTACCTGTTATGATGGTGGGGATGTCAGCAGAGAGAAAGTGAAGAAGCCAGGTGGAGAATTGGTCAATGAAGGCAGTGGCTGAGCCCAGTGGTTGGTATATGACAACCATTTGGAGATTAGAGGGAGAGTAGATACGGACAGAGTGAACCTCGAAAGAAGGGAGGATAAAGGAGGGTGGGGGTTGGATAGGGTTGAAGTAGCAGTTTTTAGAAAGAAGGAAACCCACTCCTCCCCCATGCAGGTGCATATATCCAACAACTGGATCAAGAGAAATAATGCCTTATCTTATAATGTAGACATATAGAATCCAAAATATAAAAAGGCATAAGTAAGACAAGAAACCAGTATAATTTATAGGAACCCCATCAATAAAGACTATATAGTTATACAAGACAAGTATATACCTTAGTCAGACTCATGAGCACAGATGCAGATGGCTGCCACTTCCCCCTCACCCCAACGCACGTTTCACCGTCACTTCTTTCGGGGGCGTGTATGTTACCATCTGGTTCTCTTCATCAGCTATTGTTGTGTAAGTCCGATTTATTGTTTATATATATAGAACATTAGCAGTTGTCTGAACAGTTAGGGATGTTGAAATAGGCAGTCTCATATATCATTAGATAAATATTGCCCCATAGTACCCAAATAATTTGCCATACATCAGCCAGCTAATTGTATAGTTTTATACTGTATCCATAGCAGTATGGGGCCATCTTACAGTGTTGGGATTACAGTGAAGGGGCCATCATACAATGTTGGAGCCATCAAACAGTTTGGAGGCTACTAAGAGGTCAGTATACTGTGTGGGTGGTGCTACACAGTGAGGGGGCATTATTGCTTTTGCAATTTTTTGCTCTTGACACTTTTTTAAAGGAAGTCTAACAGCAGGTTTTTGCAATTTTATCTGAGGGCAGCCTGATGTAGGGGCTGAGACGAGACATTAAGTACAGTGATGTGTCACTTAAGGTACCGTTACACTAAACGATTTACCAACGATCACGACCAGCGATACGACCTGGCCGTGATCGTTGGTAAGTCGTTGTGTGGTCGCTGGGGAGCTGTCACACAGACAGCTCTCTCCAGCGACCAACGATCTGGGGAAAGACTTCGGCATCGTTGAAACTGTCTTCAATGATGCCGAAGTCCCCGGGTAACCAGGGTAAACATCGGGTTACTAAGTGCAGGCCGGCGTTTAGTAACCCGATATTTACCCTGGTTACCATTGTAAAAGTAAAAAAAAACCCCACTACATACTTACATTCCGATGTCTGTCATGTTCCCCGGCGTCAGCTTCCCTGCACTGACTGTGTAAGTGCCGGCCGTAAAGCAGAGCGGTGACGTCACTGCTGTGCTCTGCTTTACGGCCGGCACTGACACAGTGCAGGGAAGCTGACATCGGGGGACGTGACAGATATCGGAATGTAAGTATGTAGTGTTTGTTTTTTTTACTTTTACAATGGTAACCATGGTAAATATCGGGTTACTAAGCGCAGCCCTGCACTTAGTAACCCGATGTTTACCCTGGTTACAGGTGAACACATCGCTAGATCGGCGTCACACACGCCGATCTAGCGATGACAGCGGGGTGATCAGCGACCAAAAAAAGGTCCTGATCATTCCCCGCGACCAACGATCTCCCAGCAGGGGCCTGATCGTTGGTCGCTGTCACACATAAAGATATCGTTAGCGGGATCGTTGCTACATCACAAAAAGCGTGACGTTGCAACGATATCCTTAACGATATCGTTATGTGTGAAGGTACTTTTATTAGGCTGTGTGCTGATATTTCAATACAATGAGTGTTTTATTATCATGAGATTAACACTACAGGACTACAGCTCCCCTTCCTTCTGGTCCAACTCCACCCCTTGCACTGATTAGCAACTTATTGTCACTATACAATGTACTCAGAAAACTGTGGTGTGGATAGGGGTAGCTATCTGAGGTCTGCTATGTGCTACATCTAAGAACGCTGATGGTTTCACAACTGCTGCAGCCAGTAAAATAAGTGACACTTCGTTGGAATCAGGGTCTCTTTTCCTATATTATGCTGCTATGCTGCTTTCAGATGAGGTAGCAAACACCTGGTGACAGATTCCATTTATAAATGCATGGCCCTAGCAAGAATGAATGTGGACAACCACAGAATGGCAGATTTACTCCAATTTGCTCAAAGCTGGGGTAGATCT
Organism: Ranitomeya imitator; assembly: GCF_032444005.1. Classification (NCBI taxonomy): domain Eukaryota; kingdom Metazoa; phylum Chordata; class Amphibia; order Anura; family Dendrobatidae; genus Ranitomeya; species Ranitomeya imitator. Next base: position 644,987,652 of record NC_091283.1, on the reverse strand, counting down.
CAGTATATGGTGTATGACCGGTCTAAAGTTGAGCCTGCTAAAAAATTTGATGCATTTTTATGGCTTCTCTTTAGTCCATTCTATAGGGCTGAGGCCCTATCTATCTCTGCTCCAAAAGGTACCTCTAATGGTGAGGAGGTTTGGGCCTTGTGCCTTACTGTACTTCTGTTATACACTAAGCTGTACTTCACTGGCGAGGAAGAGAAGATCTAGCCAGATTTTCTAGAGGGAGGAAATAACCAGGTCAGGAGCAGATGTGAGATGGAGCAGCATGTATTCAACCAGCATAGTGAATCTCTTCAGCACCAAAAGAAACAAAATCCATTCAATTTGGGACATACACAGGCTAAATGGAAGACCTGCGATGTGTGACGCTAGTCACTTCTCACGGCCAAGCCAAGGTCAGAAGCCAGGAGTATGTCATAAACAGAAGGAAGAGACAAAAGCGTGGACAAGTAATCTTCTGAGGTCAGAATACCTGGAGGATAACGGATCACAGCAGAAGGGGTTAAACAGTCCGATGGTCAGAACGAAGTCCAAGGTCACTGTCAACAGTGCTCGCGTAACAGTATCTTAAGCAATGAGCAATACACAAAATTAAAAATCACTTTTCCAAGAAGATGAGACAATTTCTTTCCACTGAGCATTAACCCCATTCCTGACCAGGCATAGTTTCAGGGTTTTTCATACATGTGGTTTAAAGAGCTGCCAACATTTTCCTAGTTCGGATATTCAAGTAATTTTTGCAACTTTTTTTCATGATCTGTGAGGTGAAGTCTTTATGTTATTTTCATGGTCTCTGCTTTTATTTTATGAAGACACCAGGCGGCATTTGTGCGAAAATAAAGAAAATACATGTTAGGAGTCGAGTTTCCTCTGCTGCACAGGGGGAATCTCGATCCGTCTCCGCTGCGGTCTCCCATTCTCCTCCAGCCGCAGTGGAGCCTGCTCAGCAGGGACGTCGATCCCAGCGTCTCGCTCGGTCTGACTCTGTGAGAAGAGTTACTGCTGCTTCTCCAGCTTCTGCCTGTAAAGCCTATACTGGTCAGCAGCGAGTGGACTTCTCTGGGACTAAGTCCTTGTCTGCGCACACTGAGCATGCCCAGGGCAAGATCTCCCGTTGGAGATCGAGGGTCATGTGCTCAGACTCTGCAGCGCATTCTATTGGTCCTCTTGGCAGGTCTTGGGAGGGCAAAGTTTCTGTGGCCGCTTCCTGTCCTGCAACTATATAAACTGCGCATGACCGCACGGCCATGCGCTAGTGTACAATTTAATACGTGTGTTTGTTGTGAGTGCAAGTCGTTCTTTAAATACCCCTACCCTATTGTATGATTGTTCGCGTATGGAGTATGGCTGCTATCTAGCGCCCGACAAATCACTCAACGTGTCACACACGTGTCAGCGTCTACTGCTGTGACCGCCAGTGCGGTGCCACGCGCCAGTGTGCGCTTCCTGACCCACGTCTGGCTGCTTAGTGGTGCCTGCCAGCATGGCACAGTTCGCACTTCGGTGCCTTAATTATATAATTCCTTTCACACCCAGTAGCGGTGTAGTGCCAGCAAGGGTCTAATCGGACTACAATCCCTGTTGGGGTTTAGTTCGCTGACCACTTGCTCGCGCTCTATGTGCGGTACCGCGGTCCTGTGACGCAACAGGATCGCTTTCTTCACGCTGGGTGAGGTTTAACCTACGCGTGTATACTTTTGAATACCGCCATATTGTCTGTCATTTCCTAGCAGCAGGTTTCACCTGCACGGTGGACCCCGGACTGCGAACGCATCTATATCATCTCTCTTGGTGCGTTCCGCCAGTCCTAACAATACGTTGACGTATAAAAGTTGAGCATCCCTGGTTTAAATTACTGATATTGTGAACAGATAAGCAAGGTGAAGATAAAAGGATCTCTAAAAGGCCTATAATTAAAGATGCAAAAGTTTTGGCAACCTTGGAGATGTGTGTGCTCAAATAACTGATCAAGGTTTCAGACCTAAATTAGCCTGGTAGGCTTATGGCTTGTTCACTATTATTGAAAAGGCCAGGAGATGCAAATTTCACAGCTTTATAAGAACCCAGCCTCCTCTAACCTTTTGCCAAGAAACAGCAGCCATAGCACAGCATTTTCAAATTGCCCTTTCATCAGTTTGAAATGTAATTAAGAAATTACATTTAACAGGTTACAGTGGAGGTCAAGATAAGGTCTTTAAGACCAAGCAAAATTACAGTGAGAGATGCTCATAGGATTGCTGGAGAGGCAAATCAGAACCTTGCTTGACTGTAAAAGACCTTCAGAAAGATTTAGCGGACTCTGAAGTTTTGATAAATTGTTCTACTGTTCAGAGACTCCTGCACTAATATGGCCCTCATAGAAGAGTCATCAGAAGAAAACCTCTCCTGCATCCTCACCATAAAATTCAGCATCGGAAGTATGCAAAAAAAATCTAAACAAGCCTGATGCATTTTGGAAATAAGTCCTGTGGATCAATGAGGTTAAAATAGAACTCTTTGGTCACAATGATCAAAGGTATGTGAGGAGAAAAAAGGGCACAGAATCTCAGGAAAAGAACACGTCGCTAACAATTAAGCATGGGATGGATCAATCATGATTTGAGGTTGTGTTGCAGCCAATCACACGGGGATCATTTCATGGGTAGAGGGAAGAATGGAGTCAATTAAATTTCAACAAATTCTTGATGCAAACATAACACCATCTTTAAAAAAGCTGAAGCTAAAGTTGAAAAGAGGATGGCTTCTACAAATGAATAATGATCCTAAACACACGTCAAAATCCACAATAGACTACCTCAGAAGGCACAAGCTGAAGGTTTTACAATGGCCCTCACAGTCTCCTGATCTGAACATCATGGTAAATCTGTCTCTAGAACTGGAAGAATTTTCAGAGGAGGAATGGATAAAAATTCCTCAAACAAGAATTGAAAGACACTTGTCTGGGTTCAAAAAGCGTTTACAAGCTGTGATACTTGCAAAAGGAGGTAATACAATGTATTAACCATGCAAGGTGCCCAAATTTTTCCATTGGCTCATTTTCCTTTTTGTAATTGTTAAAATGTGAAAGATGAAAAATACAGCTCTGGCAAAAATTAAGAGACCACCACATCAAAACTCATGGGCAGCCCAATCTCCAGACCTGAACCCCATTGAAAACCTCTGGAATGTAATCAAGAGGATGATGGATAGTCACAAGCCATCAAACAAAGAACTGCTTAAATTTTTGCGCCAGAAGCAGTGTGAAAGACTGGTGGCAAGCATGTCAAGATGCATGAAATCTGTGATTAAAAATCATGGTTATTCCACAAAATATTGATTTCTTAACTCTTCCTGAGCTAAAACATTAGTATTGTTGTTTCTAAATTATTATGAACTTGTTTTCTTTGCATTATTTGAGGTCTGAAGGCACTGTTTCTTTAATTTTGACCATTTCTCCTTTTCAGAAAAAAAATACAAAATTTATTGCTTGGAAATTCGGAGACATGTTGTCAGAAGTTTATAGAATAAAAGAAAAAAATTACATTTTACTCAAAAATATACATATTAAGAGAAAAATCAGACAAACTGAAAATTTTGCAGTGGTCTCTTAATTTTTACCAGAGCTGTATATATTTTTTTGTGCCTAAAATACACGAAATCTTTAACTATATCCCTTCTAGACATAATTTTATCTTCAGCTTGCTTAACTGTTCTCAATAACAAAAAAAGAGAAGCAGCAAAGGCCATAAAAAGGGGGATCACCAGGCAGCAAGGATTTGTGCAAAAAACACAGCTATTTATTAAGGTGAAATACAGGACAAAACAAGTTTAAAAACATCTAAAAACAGACAGTAACAATGCCTGAAATAAGGCTAATACCTATATACCATACAAAATAGGGGGGAAGCAAAGATATAAACATGCAGGCAAATATATTATAGACTCCTATATGGACAGCATATAAACAAAATACAAATGTATGATAACAGAATTGGCCATATTGGAAACACAATACATGCCCTAAAAGTCACATATAGTGAACTAGAGGTACTCAAGTGCACAAAGATATGTAGCACCTGCAATATAATAGTTCAGAGCAGGCCAGAACACCTATAAACAAGCTAGCATAACTTACAGATAGATGCACATAAAACCATATCATACATGCATCTGGATACAATGTAGGACTAACGGTCGCTAACAAATGTTAGTCACACTCAGTTACAAAAAAGGACCAGGCAAAATAACCCTAGAAGCCCAAATGGTTAGAAAACCGACCTGATAGTACATGGAGCAATGATGGTGCATTCTAAATAAAGTCGCTCCCTATGTACAAGGCATGCCAGCTTGCCATTTCCCCCCATGGACAGATTGGATATAATAAGCCAATCTGAATGAAAACAGGCATTGAACCAGAGCGTATACCCTACGCGTGTCGCCACAGCGGTGGCTTCATCATGAATTGGCCATATTGGGGCCTCCTGGCTGCATAGCAGAGACGACTGAGAGCCATCAGCTTCTGTTCCATCTGTACACCCAGTGATTACTACACCTGGCCCCTTCCCAGGCTATAATATTAGCCCACATCTGTCTGTTTAGCCTTTCATGGTTAGAATCTGTAGGGGGGCCCTACATCACTTTTTTTCTGAAGTTCTATGTAAACTAACCAGTAAAAGCTGTGATTAATAGCCTGGGAACCTTTTGGGATATTGTCTCCTTTTGAAGATTAGTAACATCAGCTCCCATAATTATCAAAATTATGCAGGAGCCCACACCAATTTTTTTCATTTAATTTTTAATTTTACACACAATGTACACAGCAGATGCTGAATACAACTCCCATAATTGTCACCTGGTCGCTCTTATCTAAGGGAGAGCGGGCGACAATGATCAGAGCTCTCTTCAGCACCCGGCACCTGGGACAGCGTTAACTGTACCGCTTTTTCCTAGGCATCGGTACATGTCACGTTGATGACAACAGATATCATCCATATGTCATCAGTGTACACGTGTACGGGACATACTGTTGATAAAAAAAACTGACATGTCTGTGAGTTTTTCACAGAGGCCATGTGATAAACCTGATATGTCCGCACCACCAATGAATGCAATGGGTGTGCGTGTGTCTGTATTTGCGGTCCTTAAAAAATGAATTGCTAATGGACATGAAAAACAGGCGTGTGAAGGTGTACTAAAGCTCAGAAGTAGAAATGAGCTCCTGGATTGAAAGTCTGGAAAGCCTCAAACTTTTGGATCATAGAACCTGATATGTTTTGTATTATAGGAAGGTCCTATCTCTCCTGCCATTGTAGCACAGACAGTCAACTGGCTTGGGCACAAAAGGTGTATAATCACAGACCTAAAATAATTACTGTTTCCGTTTAATTCGCACAGTCAGCTCTAGCACATTGAGCAACAGGTAGTTCAGCCAGATTATCTTGTATCCTCTGAAGTTCTGTACTCCTTGTATTTACTCAGTAAATATTCTAGTTATTACTTCCTGGCTTATATCTTTTCCACCAGCTTAGCTAACCAGATGGTTCAACACAGCCCTAGTCTCAGAGACCCCTTCATACACATACCTTTGCATACACATAGATAAGCTCGATTTCATTGAAAGGGTGCAAGAAATTTTAAAGTTCCTAAGAAATTAATTTCTCTTTGAAACATTTGATTGCAAAGAATTTTCAGGTTTGACGTAAGGGAGTCTCTCATTCAGAACTTTCAACATTTAGTTATCAAAGTAGAGAGCAGCTCCAATTAGCATCTCTACTTTGCTACTAGTTTTTCCAAGAGTGGGCAGTGGAAGGTTCAAAAGGGATGGAGGTGGAGCTGAGGAGGAGTCTCAAGGGGCTTGAAAATTTTTCCAGTATAGGGCCCTTCCTGGTGGCAGCCATGTCACACAGTATCTGAATATAAACCCCATTTGTTACTGAACAAAGTGCACTATGCCAACACCAATGTATCAATAATACCGCTATACAACCTCAACATAACACCATTACATATTACCACCATCCAGTTTCTGAACAAAACCCACTAAACCCAGACCAATACACCAATAAAACCAAATGGAATGGAGAAATACCGCCACACCATGACCACAACACCACCACATAGTGTCAGAATATACCCATCATCCTGTTAGTGAACAGTATACACTATACCAAGACCAGTATACAAATAGTAGCACATGCTAAAAACAAATACTGTCACCCATATTAATGCCATATGGTGACAAAATATTACCACCGTACTCATCATTCACTAAAACAACTTTACTAAAACAAATATTGTCACCAATGGCAGTAATACGCAGGAGCTTTGTAGATAGTAATTTATTTTTTCGTTACTTCTTTATTTGGCGCTCACCCCTATTACTCTAATCATATAGGGCTGACCGCATCTAGAACACCCTTCATATTTTTCCCCTCATTTATACACTGTGCCAACTGAAGAAGAAAAGTGCCGCCTGAGTGCAATACACAGTAACAATACCTTTCTTTTGTCCCCCCACAGAAATAGTATATCCATATCCCCCTTTGTGACTCAATCACATTAAAAATGTCCTCACCTGTGGCCCCCGTGGAGTATTAATGCATATGTGCTTTTGTGGTCTCAGGACAATTGTAAAATATCTCTTTGTGAACCTATTCATTCACATGTGACGGATATCAAACGCAGGTGGATCCGCATGTGATCACTGAACCATGCGAATTCACTGCATCCAATACATTGCATAGGTGAAATTTATCTTGCGGAGACACAAGATAAATAGACATGCTGCGGTCTGGAGAGACACGCCACAGGTTTGTCTCCACGGGTGAGCTATGGGCGTCTGTGCACGCATATTGGGCATGGGATTTCTTGAAATGCTGTAACATCTGGACGCTGCACAAGTACGCAATGCCCAACTCGCATCGTTTATTGACCATGTGCACCTACCCTTACTCTTTTTGAGGAAGAATGATTGGTACAGGCAGTCCTCGATTCAGTATAATGCAGGTCCCATATAGTACATATAGTACAATGCACTCCCCATGGTCCGTCACTTGTCTTATCTGTTGCATTATTTCAGTGGTGTGTTGTGTATAAATATGTGATTCTTCAGATTTTGTATTATTCTATGCCTGATGAAGAGACCTGAGTAGTCTCGAAAGCTTGCAATTTGTTACCATCTTTTCAGTTAGCCATTAAAAGGTACTGGCTAACATAATACAAAGAAATTATTCTTCCATGGTCCTTGATATAGTATAGTATATTTCAGCCCCCTCAGAGTATAATGCAGCCCCCCTCATAGAGTATAATGCAGCCCCCTCAGAGTATACTGTGTTGTGAATTCTGTGGCTGAATTCACTCCTGTGGTCACAAGTGGTACTGCAGCTTCTGAGCTTCCTCCCTCAGGTGTTCTGGTGAGCTCGTTAACTGCTTCATTACTTAACTCCGCCTGATGCTGCTATCCTTGCTCCTTGTCAATGTTTCAGTGTTGGATCTGAGCTTCTCCTGATTGTTCCTGTGACCTGCTGCTCTGTATAGCTAAGTGCCTTTTGCTTTTTTGTTGCTTTTTTTCTGTCCAGCTTGTCTTTTGTTTTGCTGGAAGCTCTGAGACGCAAAGGGTGTACCGCCGTGCCGTTAGTTCGGCACGGTGGGTTTTTTTTTTGCCCCCTTTGCGTGGTTTTGCTTTAGGGTTTTTTGTAGACTGCAAAGTTCGCTTTACTGTCCTCGCTCTGTCCTAGAATATCGGGCCCCACTTTGCTGAATCTATTTCATCCCTACGTTTTGTCTTTTCATCTTACTCACAGTCATTATATGTGGGGGGCTGCCTTTTCCTTTGGGGAATTTCTCTGGGGCAAGTCAGGCCTATTTTTCTATCTTCAGGCTAGCTAGTTTCTTAGGCTGTGCCGAGTTGCCTAGGTAGTTGTTAGGCGCAATCCACAGCCGCTTTTAGTTGTGTTTAGGATAGGATCAGGTGTGCAGTCTACAGAGTTTCCACGTCTCAGAGCTCTTTCTTGTATTTTTGGGTATTTGTCAGATCACTGTGTGCGCTCTGATCGCTAAGCACACTGTGTTTCTGGATTGCCTTCATAACACCTGTCATTAGCAAACATAACAGTACAAGGAGCCAAACTAATGATTCTCAATAGAGGGAAAGAAAAAGTTCTGACATCATTTTTTTTTTTTTTTTTCTGCTCTGTGTTCACTTTTTTTTTTTTCCCCTAGACATTTGGGTGATTCTGGACACAGGTGTGGACATGGATATTCAGGGTCTGTGCTCTTCAATGGATAATCTCGTTATAAATGTACAAAAAATTCAAGATACTATTGATCAGAAATCTATGTTAGAACCAAGAATTCCTATTCCTGATTTGTTTTTTGGAGATAGAACTAAGTTTCTAAGTTTCAAAAATAATTGTAAGCTATTTCTGGCCTTGAAACCTCATTCTTCTGGTAATCCTATTCAACAGGTTTTGATTATTATTTCTTTTTTGCGCGGCGACCCTCAAGACTGGGCATTTTCTCTTGCGCCAGGAGACCCTGCATTGAGTAGTGTCGATGCGTTTTTCCTGGCGCTCGGATTGCTGTACGATGAGCCTAATTCAGTGGATCAGGCTGAGAAAAATTTGCTGGCTTTGTGCCAGGGTCAGGATGATATAGAAGTATATTGTCAGAAATTTAGGAAATGGTCAGTACTCACTCAGTGGAATGAATCTGCGCTGGCAGCTTTGTTCAGAAAGGGTCTCTCTGAGGCTCTTAAGGATGTCATGGTGGGATTTCCTATGCCTGCTGGTTTGAATGAGTCTTTGTCTTTGGCCATTCAGATCGGTCGACGCTTGCGCGAGCGTAAATCTGTGCACCATTTGGCGGTACTGCCTGAGGTTAAACCTGAGCCTATGCAGTGCGATAGGACTATGACTAGAGTTGAACGCCAGGAATACAGACGTCTGAATGGTCTGTGTTTCTACTGTGGTGATTCCACTCATGCTATTTCTGATTGTCCTAAGCGCACTAAGCGGTCCGCTAGGTCTGCCGTCATTGGTACTGTACAGTCCAAATTCCTTCTGTCCATTACCTTGATATGCTCTTTGTCGTCGTTTTCTGTCATGGCGTTTGTGGATTCGGGCGCTGCCCTGAATCTGATGGATTTGGATTATGCTAAACGTTGTGGGTTTTTCTTGGAGCCTTTGCGGTGTCCTATTCCATTGAGAGGAATTGATGCTACAACTTTGGCCAAGAATAAACCTCAATACTGGGCCCAGCTGACCATGTGCATGGCTCCTGCACATCAGGAAGTTATTCGCTTTCTGGTGTTGCATAATCTGCATGATGTGGTCGTGTTGGGGTTGCCATGGCTACAAACCCATAATCCAGTATTGGATTGGAATTCCATGTCGGTATCCAGCTGGGGTTGTCAGGGGGTACATGGTGATGTTCCATTTTTGTCGATTTCGTCATCCACCCCTTCTGAGGTCCCAGAGTTCTTGTCTGATTATCAGGATGTATTTGAAGAGCCCAAGTCCGATGCTCTACCTCCGCATAGGGATTGTGATTGTGCTGTCAATTTGATTTCTGGTAGTAAATTCCCTAAAGGTCGATTATTTAATTTATCCGTGCCCGAACACGCCGCTATGCGCAGTTATGTGAAGGAATCCCTGGAGAAGGGACATATTCGCCCATCGTCATCACCACTGGGAGCAGGGTTCTTCTTTGTAGCCAAGAAGGATGGTTCGCTGAGACCGTGTATTGATTACCGCCTTCTTAATAAGATCACTGTTAAATTTCAGTATCCCTTGCCATTGTTATCTGATTTGTTTGCTCGGATTAAGGGGGCTAGTTGGTTCACTAAGATAGATCTTCGTGGTGCGTATAATCTGGTGAGAATCAGGCAAGGAGATGAATGGAAAACTGCATTCAATACGCCCGAGGGTCATTTTGAGTATCTAGTGATGCCGTTCGGACTTGCCAATGCTCCATCTGTGTTTCAGTCTTTTATGCATGACATCTTCCGTGAGTATCTGGATAAATTCCTGATTGTTTACTTGGATGACTTTTTGATCTTCTCAGATGATTGGGAGTCTCATGTGAAGCAGGTCAGAATGGTTTTTCAGGTCCTGCGTGCTAACTCTTTGTTTGTGAAGGGATCAAAGTGTCTCTTCGGTGTGCAGAAAGTTTCATTTTTAGGGTTCATCTTTACCCCTTCTACTATCGAGATGGATCCAGTTAAGGTCCAAGCCATCCAGGATTGGATTCAGCCGACATCTCTGAAAAGTCTGCAAAAGTTCCTGGGCTTTGCTAATTTTTATCATCGCTTCATCTGTAATTTTTCTAGCATTGCCAAACCATTGACCGATTTGACCAAGAAGGGTGCTGATTTGGTTAATTGGTCTTCTGCTGCTGTGGAAGCTTTTCAGGAGTTGAAGCGTCGTTTTTGTTCTGCCCCTGTGTTGTGTCAGCCAGATGTTTCTCTTCCGTTCCAGGTCGAGGTTGATGCTTCTGAGATTGGAGCAGGGGCGGTTTTGTCACAGAGAGGTTCTGATTGCTCAGTGATGAAACCATGTGCTTTCTTTTCCAGGAAGTTTTCGCCCGCTGAGCGTAATTATGATGTGGGCAATCGAGAGTTGCTGGCCATGAAGTGGGCAATCGAGGAGTGGCGTCATTGGCTTGAAGGAGCTAAGCATCGCGTGGTGGTATTGACTGATCATAAGAACTTGACTTATCTCGAGTCTGCCAAGCGCTTGAATCCTAGACAGGCCCGTTGGTCGTTATTTTTTGCCCGCTTCGACTTTGTGATTTCGTACCTTCCGGGCTCTAAAAATGTGAAGGCGGATGCTCTGTCTAGAAGTTTTGTGCCCGACTCTCCGGGTTTATCTGAGCCAGCGGGTATCCTCAAGGAAGGAGTCATTGTGTCTGCCATCTCCCCTGATTTGCGGCGGGTGCTGCAAAAATTTCAGGCGAATAAACCTGATCGTTGTCCAGCAGAGAAACTGTTCGTCCCTGATAGGTGGACTAATAAACTTATCTCTGAACTTCATTGTTCGGTGTTGGCTGGTCATCCTGGAATCTTTGGTACCAGAGAGTTAGTGGCTAGATCCTTCTGGTGGCCATCTCTGTCACGGGATGTACGTACTTTTGTGCAGTCCTGTGGGATTTGTGCTAGGGCTAAGCCCTGCTGTTCTCGTGCCAGTGGGTTGCTTTTGCCCTTGCCGGTCCCAAAGAGGCCTTGGACACATATTTCGATGGATTTCATTTCTGACCTTCCCGTTTCTCAAAAGATGTCAGTCATTTGGGTGGTCTGTGATCGCTTTTCTAAAATGGTCCATCTGGTGCCCTTGGCTAAATTGCCTTCCTCCTCTGATTTGGTACCTTTGTTCTTTCAGCATGTGGTTCGGTTGCATGGCATTCCTGAGAATATTGTTTCTGACAGAGGTTCCCAGTTTGTTTCAAGGTTTTGGCGAGCCTTTTGTGGTAGGATGGGCATTGACCTATCCTTTTCCTCGGCTTTCCATCCTCAGACTAATGGCCAGACCGAACGAACCAATCAGACCTTGGAAACATATCTGAGATGTTTTGTTTCTGCAGACCAGGATGATTGGGTGTCCTTTTTGCCGTTGGCTGAGTTCGCCCTTAATAATCGGGCCAGCTCGGCTACCTTGGTTTCTCAATTTTTTTGCAATTCTGGGTTCCATCCTCGTTTCTCTTCAGGACAGGTTGAGTCTTCGGACTGTCCTGGGGTGGATTCTGTGGTGGATAGGTTGCAGCAGATCTGGACTCAGGTAGTGGACAATTTGATCTTGTCCCAGGAGAAAGCTCAACTTTTCGCTAATCGCAGACGCCGTGTGGGTCCCCGACTTCGTGTTGGGGATCTGGTTTGGTTATCTTCTCGTCATATTCCTATGAAGGTTTCCTCTCCTAAATTTAAACCTCGTTTTATTGGTCCGTATAGGATTTCTGAGGTTCTCAATCCTGTGTCTTTTCGTTTGACCCTCCCAGACTCCTTTTCCATACATAATGTATTCCATAGGTCGTTGTTGCGGAGATACGTGGCATCTATGGTTCCATCTGTTGAGCCTCCTGCCCCGGTTTTGGTAGAGGGGGAATTGGAGTATATTGTGGAGAAGATTTTGGATTCTCGTGTTTCTAGACGGAAACTCCAGTATCTGGTTAAATGGAAGGGTTATGCTCAGGAAGATAATTCCTGGGTTTTTGCCTCTGATGTTCATGCTTCCGATCTTGTTCGTGCCTTTCATGCGGCTCATCCTGGTCGGCCTGGGGGCTCTGGTGAGGGTTCGGTGACCCCTCCTCAAGGGGGGGGGGTACTGTTGTGAATTCTGTGGCTGAATTCACTCCTGTGGTCACAAGTGGTACTGCAGCTTCTGAGCTTCCTCCCTCAGGTGTTCTGGTGAGCTCGTTAACTGCTTCATTACTTAACTCCGCCTGATGCTGCTATCCTTGCTCCTTGTCAATGTTTCAGTGTTGGATCTGAGCTTCTCCTGATTGTTCCTGTGACCTGCTGCTCTGTATAGCTAAGTGCCTTTTGCTTTTTTGTTGCTTTTTTTCTGTCCAGCTTGTCTTTTGTTTTGCTGGAAGCTCTGAGACGCAAAGGGTGTACCGCCGTGCCGTTAGTTCGGCACGGTGGTTTTTTTTTTGCCCCCTTTGCGTGGTTTTGCTTTAGGGTTTTTTGTAGACTGCAAAGTTCGCTTTACTGTCCTCGCTCTGTCCTAGAATATCGGGCCCCACTTTGCTGAATCTATTTCATCCCTACGTTTTGTCTTTTCATCTTACTCACAGTCATTATATGTGGGGGGCTGCCTTTTCCTTTGGGGAATTTCTCTGGGGCAAGTCAGGCCTATTTTTCTATCTTCAGGCTAGCTAGTTTCTTAGGCTGTGCCGAGTTGCCTAGGTAGTTGTTAGGCGCAATCCACAGCCGCTTTTAGTTGTGTTTAGGATAGGATCAGGTGTGCAGTCTACAGAGTTTCCACGTCTCAGAGCTCGTTCTTGTTTTTTTGGGTATTTGTCAGATCACTGTGTGCGCTCTGATCGCTAAGCACACTGTGTTTCTGGATTGCCTTCATAACACCTGTCATTAGCAAACATAACAATACTGCAGCCCCCCATAGAGTATAATGTAGCCCCCTCAGAGTATAATGCAGCCCCCTCATAGTATAATGCAGCCCCCCTCATAGAGTATAATGTAGTCCCCTCATACAGCATAATGCAGCCCCTATCAGAATATAATGCAGCCCACTCAGAATATAGTGCAGCCTCCTCAGAATATAATGCAGCGCCCCACACACAGTATAATGCAGCCCCTTCAGAGTATAATGTAGTCCTCTCAGAGTATAATGCAGCACCCCACACACAGTATAATGCAGTCCCTTCAGAGTATAATGCAGTCTTTTCAGAGTATAATGTAGCCCCCTCAGAGTATAATGCAGCCCCACACACAGTATAACACAGCCCCCCAGAGTATAAAGCAACCCCCAGAGTATAATGCAGCACCCTCAGAGTATAATGCAGCTCTACACACACACAGTATAATGCAGCCCCCACACATAGTATAATGCAGCCCACCACACTCACACAGTATATTTTAGCACCCCCCACAAACACATACACAGTATAGTGAAGCACCCCCCACACACAGTATAATGCAGCCCCAACACATAGTATAATACAGCCCACACAGTATAGTGCAGACCCCCCACACACAGTATAATGCAACCCCCCACATACACAATATAGTGCAGTCCCCACACACACAGTCTAATGCAGCCCCGACACAGTATAGTGCAGTCCCCCCACAACAGTATAATGCAGCAGACACATACACACTGAGACCCATCAGAGGGAGGTCACCTTGCCGCAGTTCATGGGCACACATGGATTGGCCAATTTATGCGCTAAGAACCTTCATTTTTGTAAGGCCATCTTACTGAATAATAATACAGTTTAGATTCAATGTTTTCAGTGTTTGCATATATCTTGGCTCCTATAGAGTGCCGCTGTGTTTTCTTTTTCTATATAATATAGCTATCGCAGCTGGCACCTGTTCACACCTAGAAGGTGCTGGTCAGGTTTTTCTTTATATTTTACTATTGGGGGTGTGACTGCCTCCAGCCTGACTCTGCACTCCTCCCATTGACCAGAAGTTGATGTATATCAGTTCTACGTACCCACTGAATTGTGGGCTCATGGGCAGGGAGAGACATGTTTTGTCCATTTAACTGTAGACTAATAACTAGTGTTGAGCGATACCTTCCGATATTTGAAAGTATCGGTATCGGATGGTATCGGCCGATACCGGCAAAATATCGGATCTTGCCGATACCGATACCCGATACCAATACAAGTCAATGGGACACAAATATCGGAATGTATCCTCGATGGTTCCCAGGGTCTGAAGGAGAGGAAACTCTCCTTCAGGCCCTGGGATCCATATCAATGTAAAAAATAAAGAATAAAAATAAAAAGTATGGCTATACTCACCCCTCCGTAGGACCCTGGCTGTCACCGCTGCAAGCGTCCGCCTCCGTTCCTGAGAATTGCAGAGAGTCAAGGACCTTCGATGACGTCGCGGTCACCTGACCGCTCACGTGACCGCTCACCTGACCGCGACGTCATCGAAGGTCCTTCACTCACTACATTCTCAGGAACGGAGGCGGACGCTTGCAGCGGTGACAGCCAGGGTTCTTCGGAGGGGTGAGTATAGCCATATTTTTTATTTTTATTCTTTATTTTTTACATTAATATGGATCCCAGGGCCTGAAGGAGAGTTTCCTCTCCTCCAGACCCTTGGACCATACGCACCACACACTCCGATACCGATTTCCGATATCACAAAAATATCGGAACTCGGTATCGGAATTCCGATACAGCAAGTATCAGCCGATACCCGATACTTGCAGTATCGGAATGCTCAACACTACTAATAACTCAAGAGAGATATGTACAATAGAACAGGGACTCATCCTGGGCCATGAGCCTACAATTCAATGGGTAAGTAGAACTGATATACATCACCTGCTGGTCAATTGGGGGTGTGACTGCTTCCAGCCTGACTCTGCCCTCCTCCTATTGACCAGCAGGTGATGTATATCAGTTTTACTTATCCATTGAATTGTAGGCTCATGGCCCGGGAGATACATATTTTGTCCATTTAACTGTAGGCTAATAGCTCAAGAGAGGTATGTACAGTAGAACAGTGACTCATCAGAGGGAGGTCAACTTGCCGCGGTTGATGGACACACATGGATTGGCCAATTTATGCGCCAAAAACCTTCATTTTTGTAAATTCATCTTACTGAATGATAATAAAGTTTAGATTCAATGTTTTCAGTGTTTGCATATATCTTGGCTCCTATAGAGTGCTGCTGTGTTTGCTTTTTTTTAAATTAAATACAGCTATCGCAGCTGGCACCTGCACACACCTAGGAGGTGCTGGTCAGAGTCATTAAAAACAGAGTGATCTATTTCATGTGTTTATTTCTGTTAATGTTGATGATTATGGCTTACAGCCAATGAAAACCCAAAAGTCATTATCTCAGTAAATTAGAATACTTTACACCAGCTTTAACCCCTTTCTGCCATTAGACGTACTATTGCGTCCATGTGGGGTGGGCTTTACTTCCCAAGGACGCAATAGTACGTCATATGCGATCGGCAGCGCTCACGGGGGGAGCGCCGCCGATCGCGGCCGGGTGTCAGCTGTTTATCGCAGCTGACATCCGGCACTATGTGCCAGGAGCGGTCACGGACCGCCCCTGGCACATTAACCCCCGGCACACCGCGATCAAAGATGATCGCGATGTGCCGGCGGTGCAGGGAAGCACCGCGCAGGGAGGGGGCTCCCTGCGGGCTTCCCTGAGCCCCCCGCAGCAACGCGATGTGATCGCGTTGCTGCGAGGGTCTCACCTCCCTCCCTGCTCCCTCCAGCCCCGGATCCAAGATGGCCGCGGATCCGGGTCCTGCAGGGAGGGAGGTGGCTTCACAGAGCCTGCTCAGAGCAGGCACTGTGAAGGCTGCAGCGCTGCATGTCAGATCAGTGATCTGACAGAGTGCTGTGCAAACTGTCAGATCACTGATCTGTGATGTCCCCCCCTGGGACAAAGTAAAAAAGTAAAAAAAAAAAATTTCAAATGTGTAAAAAAAATAAAAAAAAATATTCCAAAATAATGAAAAAAAAAAATAAAAATATTATTCCCATAAATACATTTCTTTATCTAAATAAAAAAAATAAAATAATAAAAGTACACATATTTAGTATCGCCGCGTCCGTAACGGCCCGACCTATAAAACTGGCCCACTAGTTAACCCCTTCAGTAAACACCGTAAGAAAAAAAAAAAAAAACGAGGCAAAAAACAACGCTTTATTATCATACCGCCGAACAAAAAGTGGAATAACACGCGATCAAAAAGACAGATATAACTAACCATGGTACCGCTGAAAACGTCATCTTGTCCCGCAAAAAACGAGCCGCCACACAGCATCATCAGCAAAAAAATAAAAAAGTTATAGTCCTGAGAATAAAGCGATGCAAAAATAATTATTTTTTCTATAAAATAGTTTTTATCGTATAAAAAGCACCAAAACATAAAAAAATGATATAAATGAGGTGTCGCTGTAATCGTACTGACCCGAAGAATAAAACTGCTTCATCAATTTTACCAAACGCGGAACGGTATAAACGCCTCCCCCAAAAGAAATTCATGAATAGCTGGTTTTTGGTCATTCTGCCTCACAAAAATCGGAATAAAAAGCGATCAAAAAATGTCACGTGCCCGAAAATGTTACCAATAAAAACATCAACTCGTCTCGCAAAAAACAAGACCTCACATGACTCTGTGGACCAAAATATAGAAAAATTATAGCTCTCAAAATGTGGTAACGCAAAAAATATTTTTTGCAATAAAAGCGTCTTTCAGTGTGTGACGGCTGCCAATCATAAAAATCCGCTAAAAAAACCCGCTATAAAAGTAAATCAAACCCCCCTTCATCACCCCCTTAGTTAGGGAAAAATTAAAAAAATGTATTTATTTCCATTTTCCCATTAGGGCTAGGGTTAGAGTTAGGGCTAGGGTTAGGGCTAGGGTTAGGGCTAGGGTTAGGGCTAGGGTTAGGGTTAGGGCTAGGGTTAGGGCTAGGGTTAGGGCTAGGGTTAGGGCTAGGGTTAGGGTTAGGGCTAGGGTTAGGGCTAGGGTTAGGGTTAGGGCTAGGGTTAGGGCTAGGGTTAGGGCTAGGGCTAGGGCTAGGGTTAGGGTTAGGGCTAGGGATAGGGCTAGGGTTAGGATTAGGGTTAGGGCTAGGGTTAGGGCTAGGGCTACAGTTTGGGTTGGGGCTAAAGTTACAGTTAGGGTTTAGATTACATTTACGGTTGGGAATAGGGTTGGGATAAGGGTTAGGGGTGTGTCAGGGTTAGAGGTGTGGTTAGGGTTACTCTTGGGATTAGGGTTAGGGATGTGTTTGGATTAGGGTTTCAGTTATAATTGGGGGGTTTCCACTGTTTAGGCACATCAGGGGCTCTCCAAACGCGACATGGCGTCCGATCTCAATTCCAGTCAATTCTGCGTTGAAAAAGTAAAACAGTGCTTCTTCCCTTCCGAGCTCTCCCATGTGCCCAAACAGGGGTTTACCCCAACATATGGGGTATTAGCGTACTCAGGACAAATAGGACAACAACTTTTGGGGTCCAATTTCTCCTGCTACCCTTGGGAAAATACAAAACTCGGGGCTAAAACATATTTTTTGTGGGAAAAAAAAGGATTTTTTATTTTCACGGCTCTGCGTTATAAATTGTAGTGAAACACTTGGGGGTTCAAAGTTCTCACAACACATCTAGATTAGCTCCCTGGGGGGTCTAGTTTCCAATATGGGGTCACTTGTGGGGGGTTTCTACTGTTTAGGTACATTAGGGGTTCTGCAAACGCAATGTGACGTCTGCAGACCATTCCATCTAAGTCTGCATTCCAAATGGCGCTCCTTCCCTTCCGAGCTCTGCCATGCGCTCAAACGTTGGTTTCCCCCAACATACGGGGTATCAGCGTACTCAGGACAAATTGGACAACAACTTTTGGGGTCGAATTTCTCCTCTTACTCTCGGGAAAATACAAAACTGGGGGCTAAAAAATAATTTTGGGGGGAAAGATTTTTTTTTTTAATTTTCACGGTTCTGCGTTACAAACTGTAGTGAAACACTTGGGGGTTCAAAGCTATCACAACACATCTAGATGAGTTCCTTAGGGGGTCTAGTTTCCAAAATGGTGTCACTTGTGGGAGGTTTCTACTGTTTAGGTACATTAGGGGCTCTGCAAATGCAATGTGACACCTGCAGACCATTCCATCTAAGTCCTCATTCCAAATGGAGCTCCTTCCCTTCCGAGCCCTCCCATGCGCCCAAACAGTGGTTCCCCCCCACATATGGGGTATCAGCGCACTCAGGACAAATTGGACAACAAATTGTGGGGTCGAATTTCTCCTGTTACCCTCGGGAAAATACAAAACTGGGGGCTAAAAAATAATTTTTGTGGGAAAAAATTTTTGTTTTATTTTTACGGCTCTCCATTATAAACTTCTGTGAAGCCCTTGGTGGGTCAAAGCGCTCAGCACACATCTAGATAAGTTCCTAAGGGGGTCTACTTTCCAAAATGGTGTCACTTGTGGGGGGTTTCTACTGTTTAGGTACATTAGGGGCTCTGCAAACGCAATGTGACACCTGCAGACCATTCCATCTAAGTCTGCATTCAAATGGCACTCCTTCCCTTCTGAGCCCTCCCATGTGCCCAAACAGTGGTTCCCCCCACATATGGTGTATCATCGCACTCAGGACAAATTGGGCAACAAATTTTGGGGTCCAATTTCTCCTGTTACCCTCAGGAAAATACAAAACTGGGGGCTAAAAAAATAATTTTTGTGGGAAAAAAATTTTGTTTTATTTTTACGGCTCTGCATTATAAACTTCTGTGAAGCACTTGGTGGGTCAAAGTGCTCACCACACCTCTAGATAAGTTCCTTAGGGGGTCTACTTTCCAAAATGGTGTCATTTGTGGGGGGTTTCAATGTTTAGGCACATCAGTGGCTCTTCAAACGCAACATGGCGTCCCATCTCAATTCCTGTCAATTTTGCTTTGAAAAGTCAAACGGCGCTCCTTCCCTTCCGAGCTCTCCCATCCACCCAAACAGTGGTTTACCCCCACATATGGGGTATCGGCGTACTCAGGACAAATTGTACAACAACGTTTGGGGTCCAATTTCCTCTCTTACCCTTGGGAAAATAAAAAATTGGGGACAAAAATATAATTTTTGTGAAAAAATATGATTTTTTATTTTTACGGTTCTACATTATAAACTTCTGTGAAGCACTTGGAGGGTCAAAGTGCTCACCACACCTCTAGATAAGTTCCTTAGGGGGTCTACTTTCCAAAATGGTGTCACTTGTGGGGGGTTTCAATGTTTAGCCACATCAGGGGCTCTCCAAACGAAACATGGCGTCCCATCTCAATTCCAGTCAATTTTGCATTGAAAAGTCAAATGGCACTCCTTCGCTTCCGAGCTCTGCCATGCGCCCAAACAGTGGTTTACCCCCACATGTGGGGTATTGGCATACTCAGGACAAATTGTACAACAATGTTTGTGGTCCATTTTCTCCTGTTACCCTTGGTAAAATAAAACAAATTGGAGCTGAATTAAATTTTTTGTGAAAAAAAGTTAAATGTTCATTTTTATTTAAACATTCAAAAAATTCCTGTGAAGCACCAGAAGGGTTAATAAACTTCTTGAATATGGTTTTGAGCACCTTGAGGGGTGTAGTTTTTAGAATGGTGTCACACTTGGGTATTTTCTATCATATAGACCCCTCAAAATGACTTCAAATGAGATGTGGTCCCTAAAATAAAATGGTGTTGTAGAAATGAGAAATTGCTGGTCAACTTTTAACCCTTATAATTCCCTAACAAAAAAAAATTTTGGTTCCAAAATTGTGCTGATGTAAAGTAGACATGTGGGAAATGTTACTTGTTAAGTATTTTGTGTGACATATCTCTGTGATTTAATTGCATAAAAATTCAAAGTTGGAAAATTGCGAAATTTTCATAATTTTCGCCAAATTTCCGTTTTTTTCACAAATAAACGCAGGTACTATCAAATAATTTTTACCATTGTCATGAAGTACAATATGTCACGAGAAAACAATGTCAGAATCACCAGGATCCATTGAAGCGTTCCAGAGTTATAACCTCATAAAGGGACAGTGGTCAGAATTGTAAAAATTGGCCCGGTCATTAACGTGCAAACCACCCTTGGGGGTAAAGGGGTTAAAAATGATTTTAAAATCAGAAATGTTGGCCTACTGAAATATATGTTCAGTAAATGCACTCAATAGTTAATCGGGGCTCCTTTTGTATCAATTACTGCATCACTGCAGTGTGGCGTAGAGGCGATCAGCCTGCGGCACTGCTGAGGTATAATGAAGCCAAGGTTGCTTTGATAGCAGCCTTCAGCTCGTCTGCACTGTTGGGTCTGGTGTTTCTCATCTTCCTCTTGACAATACCCCATAGATTCTCTATGGAGTTAAGGTCAGGCGAGTTTGCTGGCCAATCAAGCACAGTGATACTGTTGTTTTTAAACCAGGTATTGGAACTTTTGGCAGTGTGGACAGGTGTCAAGTCCTGCTGGAGAATGAAATTTCCATCTCCAAAAAGCTTGTAAGCAGAGGGAAGCATAAAGTGCTCTAAACTTTCCTGGTGGCCGTGCTGACTTTGGTCTTGATAAAACACAGTGGACGTACACCAGCAGATAACATGGCTCACCAAACCATCACTGTGGAAACTTCCCACTAGACCTCAAGCAGCTTGGATTGTGTGCCTCTCCACTCTTCATCCAACTCTGGGACATTGATTGTCAAATGAAATGCAAAATTTTCTTTAATCTGAAAACAACAGTTCTTTTTCTCCTTGGCCCAGGTAAGATGCTTCTGGCATTGTCTATTGGTCATGAGTGGCTTGACACAAGGAATGTGAGACTTATAGCCCATGTTCTGGATACGTCTGTGTGTGGTGGCTCTTGAAACAATGACTCCAGCATCAGTCCACTCCTTGTGAATCTCACCCAAATTTTTAAATTACCTTTTCTTAACAATCCTTTTAAGGCTGCTGTTATCCTGGTTACTTGTGCACCTTTTTCTACCACATTTTTTTCTTCCACTCAACTTTCCATTAACCCCTTTACCCCCAAGGGTGGTTTGCACGTTATTGACCAGGCCAATTTTTACAATTCTGACCACTGTCCCTTTATGAGGTTATATCTCTGGAACGCTTCAACGGATCCCAGTGATTCTGACATTGTTTTCTCGTGACATATTGTACTTCATGACACTGGTAAAATTTCTTTGATATTACCTGCGTTTATTTGTGAAAAAAAATGGAAATTTGGCAAAAATGTTGAAAATTTCGCAATTTTCCAACTTTGAATTTTTATACAATTAAATCACAGAGATATGTCACACAAAATACTTAATAAGTAACATTTCCCACATGTCTACTTTACATCAGCATAATTTTGGAACCAAAATTTTTTTTGTTAGGGAGTTATAAAGGTTAAAAGTTGACCAGCAATTTCTCATTTTTACAACACCATTTTTTTTTTAGGGACCACATCTCATTTGAAGTCATTTTGAGGGGTCTATATGATAGAAAATAACCAAGTGTGACATCATTCTAAAAACTGCACCCCTCATGGTGCTCAAAACCACATTCAAGAAGTGTATTAACCCTTCAGGTGTTTCACAGGAATTTTTGGAATGTTTAAATAAAAATGAACATTTAACTTTTTTTCACAAAAAATTTACTTCAGCTCCAATTTGTTTTATTTTACCAAGGGTAACAGGAGAAAATAGACCCCAAAAGTTGTTGTACAATTTGTCCTGAGTACGTCGATACCCCATATGTGGGGGTAAACAACTGTTTGGGCACATGGGAGAGCTCGGAAGCGAAGGAGCACCGTTTGACTTTTCAATGCAAAATTGACAGGAATTGAGATGGGACGCCATGTTGCATTTGGAGAGCCACTGATGTGCCTATACATTGAAACCCCCCACAAGTGACACCATTTTGGAAAGTAGACCCCCTAAGGAACTTATCTAGAGGTGTGGTGAGCACTTTGACCCTCCAAGTGCTTCACAGAAGTTTATAATGCAGAGCCGTAAAAATAAAAAATCATATTTTTTCTTAAAAATTATCTTTTCGCCCCCAATTTTTTATTTTCCCAAGGGTAAGAAAAGAAATTGGACCCCAAAAGTTGTTGTACAATTTGTCCTGAGTACGCTGATACCCCATATGTGGGGGTAAACCACTGTTTGGGCGCATGGGAGAGCTCGGAAGGGAAGGAGCGCCGTTTGACTTTTCAATGCAAAATTGACAGGAATTGAGGTGGGACGCCATGTTGCGTTTGGAGAGCCACTGATGTACCTAAACATTGAAATCCCCCCAAAAGTGACATCATTTTGGGAAGTAGACCCCCTAAGGAACTTATCTAGATGTGTGATGAGCACTTTGGCCCACCAAGGGCTTCACAGAAGTTTATAATGCAGAGCCGTAAAAATAAAACAAAAATTTTTTCCCACAAAAATTATTTTTTAGCCCTCAGTTTTGTATTTTCCCAAGGGTAACAGGAGAGATTGTACCCCAAAAGTTGTCCAATTTGTCCTGAGTACGCTGATACCCCTAATCTCAACCCTATTCCCAACCGTAAATGTAATCCAAACCCTAACCCTAACTTTAGCCCCAACCCTAACCCTAACTTTAGCCCCAACCCTAACTGTAGCCTTAACCCTAGCCCCAACCCTAACCCTAGCCCTAACCCTAACCCTAGCCCTAACCCTAACCCTAATGGGAAAATGGAAATAAATACATTTTTTTAATTTCTTAATTTTTCCCTAACTAAGGGGGTGATGAATGGGGGTTTGATTTACTTTTATATTTTATATTTGTCCAATTTGTCCTGAGTACGTTGATGCCCCATATGTGGGGGGAAACCACTGTTTGGGCACATGGGAGGGCTCGGAAGGGAAGGAGCGCCATTTGGAATGCAGACTTAGATGGAATGGTCTGCAGGCGTCACATTGCGTTTGCAGAGCCCCTAATGTACCTAAACAGTAGGAACCCCCCACAAGTGACCCCATATTGAAAACTAGACCCCCCATGGAACTTATCTAGATGTGTTGTGAGAACTTTGAGCCCCCAAGTGTTTCACTACAGTTTATAACGCAGAGCCGTGAAAATAAAAAATCTTTTTTTTCCCACAAAAATTATATTTTGGCCCCCAGTTTTGTATTTTCCCAAGGGTAACAGGAGAAATTGGACCCCAAACGTTGTTGTCCAATTTGTCCTGAGTACGCTGATACCCCTAATCCCAACCCTATTCTTAAACGTAAATGTAATCCAAACCCTAACCCTAACTTTAGCCCCAACCCTAACCCTAACTTTAGCCCCAACCCTAACTGTAGCCTTAACCCTAGCCCCAACCCTAACCCTAGCCTTAACCCTAGCCCCAACCCTAACCCTAGCCCTAGCCCTAACCCTAACCCTAACCCTAGCCCTAACCCTAACCCTAATGGGAAAATGGAAATAAATACATTTTTTAATTTTTAAATTTTTCCCTATCTAAGGGGGTGATGAATGGGGGTTTGATTTACTTTTATAGTGGGTTTTTTAGCGGATTTTTATGATTGGCAGCCTTCACACACTGAAAGACGCTTTTTATTGCAAAAAATTTTTTTTGCGTTACCACATTTTGAGAGCTATAATTTTTCCATATTTGAGTCCACAGAGTCATGTGAGGTCTTGTTTTTTGCGTGACGAGTTGACGTTTTTTGATCGCTTTTTATTCCGTTTTTTGTGAGGCAGAATGACCAAATGACCAAAAACCAGCTATGCATGAATTTCTTTTGGGGGAGGCATTTATACCGTTCCGCATTTGGTACCGTTCTGCATTTGATTACAGCGATACCTCATTTATATCATTTTTTTATGTTTTGGCGCTTTTATACGATAAAAACTATTTTATAGAAAAAATAATTATTTTTGCATCGCTTTATTCTGAGGACTATAACTTTTTTATTTTTTCGCTGATGATGCTGTATAGTGGCTCGTTTTTTGCGGGACAAGATGACGTTTTCAGAGGTACCATGGTTATTTATATCTGTGCAGCGCCCCCAGACACAGGGCCACGCGTTCTCGGTACCGGGCCTCTCTGGTTCGGTTCTGAAGCTGTCACGGTGGCTATACCCGGTCCGTGACCCTGCTAAGGGGCGTCCAATAAAGGTGGTACAGTCTGTCAGGGATTCGTGACGCCACCTGTGGTGTTCGATCAGGGTGACCGACGCTGCTGTGGGGTCCGCTGGGGTGATAGAATGGCAGCTAGATGGTATACCTTACCACAGATAAAGTATGTCCCCAGGGCTTCCCAATAAGGTAGATGGTGATGGTGTGAGGTGCAGTCAATAACGAGGACACAAGGTTGCAGTCTCTTTACCTCTTTACTGAAGACTTCAGGATCCGCAATCCAGAGCCCGCTTAACAGGGCTATCTGAGAACGGCCGGTCCGATGGGCACTTCCAGAATTCCCTTTGCAGGTGGAAATCATTGCCTACCAATAGCGCCTGTGTGTTGTAGTGCTACCCTGCTGAGCATTCAGAATAGTCCTCACAACTTCTGTTCTCGTTCGTTCGTTCTTTCTAATGTGTTCCAGATGTTTCTAGTTCAACGTCCCCCAGGTATGTTATGGCTAGGACGCACCCGTATGACGGTAAGGCCTGGAGGTCTTCTGGGACCCTAGAGACGCCCCTCTCCCACTGTTGCCCCCTATGGCTTCGTAGGTATTTAGGTGAGACAGCCAACCTATAATTAACTGTCCTGCGGAGTTTGAAGTAAGGCGTAGAGTCAGTTACTCCCTCGGTGTTCCGGCCACCGGCTACGCGACTCAGTAGGATGTTGCCTCGGTCTCACGGCACGACTCCTACTGGTTCTCCTTTGTGCTTGATCTCGTTTCTCACTGTTCCACAATATCCTTTGCTTCGTGTCTCTTTCTTAGGATACCGCCGCGGGGTGTGCAGGCGCGGTTCCGTAACGTTCTATTCTGGTCGCTAGGTGTCTGCCAGGTTCCCACGCCCGACAGGGACCCCCCTGTGCCTTCTCCCTGCAACACCCCCTGCCACGGGATGTTGCCTTAATCCAACCCAGTCAGCTTCTGACTAACTTTCTATCCAACCCCTAGTTTTACCAGTGTGAGGAGAGGCCCAATAAATAAAG
This sequence comes from Ranitomeya imitator, assembly GCF_032444005.1. NCBI lineage: Eukaryota > Metazoa > Chordata > Amphibia > Anura > Dendrobatidae > Ranitomeya > Ranitomeya imitator. The sequence goes on along the minus strand of NC_091283.1, from coordinate 644,962,371 downwards.
CCTTTTGCTCCCCCTAGTGGCCGGAGTGTGAAGTGTAATGTGTGCTGGTGATACCTGGTCAGTGGAATTCCTTCAGTGCCATCAAACGTACCATCACTCCCCTTAGTGGCAGAGTGTCATACTGCAACGACCAGATCTCTGGGGCGCTGCATCTGTCTTTTTGATCGCGTGTTATTCCACTTTATGTTCGGCGGTATGATAATAAAGCGTTGTTTTTTGCCTCGTTTTTTTTCTTACGGTGTTCACTGAAGGGGTTAACTAGTGGGACAGTTTTATAGGTTGGGTCGTTACGGACACGGCGATACTAAATATGTGTACTTTTATTGTTTGTTTTTTTATTTAGATAAAGAAATGTACTTATGGGAACAATATTTTTTTTTCTTTATTTAGGATTTTTGGAAATTTTTTAAAAAAACTTTTTTACTTTGTCCCAGGGGGGGACATCACAGATCGCTGATCTGACAGTGTGCACAGCACTCTGTCAGATCAGTGATCTGACTTACAGCGCTGCATGCTTACCAAGCTCCTGCTCTGAGAAGGCACTTGGTTAGCCACCTCCCTCCCTGCAGGACCCGGATGCCGCGGCCATTTTGGATCCGGGCCTGCTGCAGGGATGGGAGGTAAGAGACCCTCGCAGCAACGCGATCACATCGCATTGCTGCGGGGGTCTCAGGGAAGCCCGCAGGGAGCCCCCTCCCTGCGCGATGCTTCCCTATACCGCCGGCACACCGCGATCATGTTTGATCGCGGTGTGCCTGGGGTTAATGTGCCGGGGCGGTCCGTGACCGCTCCTGGCACATAGTGCCGGATGTTAGCTATGATAGGCAGCTGACATCCGGTCGCGATCGGCCGTGCTCCCCCCGTGAGCGCTGCCGATCGCGCTGGACGTACTATTCCGTCCTTGGGAAGTAAGGCTCACCCCACATGGAGGGAATAGTACGTCCAATGGCAGAAAGGGGCTAATATACTTGGATACAGCACTCTATGAACAGCCAGCTTCTTTAGCAATGACCTTTTGTGGCTTTTTCTCCTTATGGAGTGTGACAATGACTGCCTTCTGGTCATCTGTCAAGTCAGCAGTCTTCCCCATGACTGTGAAGCCTACTGAAACAGACTAAGGGACCTTTTTAAATGCTTAGGAAGCCTTTGCAGGTGTTTTCGGTTAATTATTCTAATTTACTGAGATAATGACTTTTGAGTTTTTTTGCTTGTAAGCCATAATCATCAACATTAACAGAAATAAACACTTGCAATAGATCACTCTGTAATGACTCTATAGAATACATGAGTTTCACTTTTTGTGTTGAAGAACTGAAATAAATTAACTTTTTGATTATCTAATTTTGTGAAAAGCACTTGTACTGTATATGTTACATCACTATATACCTGATGCACTGTGACATTAAGCACATAAGGATTTCTATACCCGTCTAACAGGACTGTGGAGACCTGGGTGTCGTAACCAGTGCCTTCCCCCCTCCCATCAGTCCCGTAATCAAACACACACAGTCCTAGGTGGGTTGAACAGGTCGGTCACAGTTTATTAATTAAATAAGCAGAGAAAGGGCAATTACATATCGTAACGAGCGGCTCGCGCCGAGCTCCTGTCCGTGATCGACAGGGGAATTGGCCCAACGAGCGGTTACGACCTTTGCCCTCCCCCGCTTCTTCCGCTGTGACTTAATAAAGGTTACCAGGGTTAGTTATATCACATACGTATGCAAAAAAACACTTTTTTTTTTTTTTTTTTTTTTTAAATATTACAACATAATTTACACATTTACATTCTCCTGCGGGTTACTATCATCATTAGCCTTTAAAAGGGAGGGTGGGTGGGACAAACGCTTCCAGGTGTCCTGCCGAGAGTGAAAGAGAAAGTTCTCGGCCGGACACCTGGATTTAACCCCTGTAGGAGTGGCCGTAGGACCCCTCCCCTCTAGTGCCCACTGGCCGGCTGGGGGTCTTCCAATTAGTGCATCACTAAAGGGGGGGGAGTGATGCTAGGGGGGAACTGGCACAGACCACCTTTACGTGCAGCTCTCTGTGTGCTCCCCAGTCAGAGACGCGCACCTTATACAGTACCGCGTCTGCCAGACTGTGGAGACTTGGGTGTCGTAACCAGTGCCTTCCCCCCTCCCATCAGTCCCGTAATCAAACACACACAGTCCTAGGTGGGTTGAACAGGTCGGTCACAGTTTATTAATTAAATAAGCAGAGAAAGGGCAATTACATATCGTAACGAGCGGCTCGCGCCGAGCTCCTGTCCGTGATCGACAGGGGAATTGGCCCAACGAGCGGTTACGACCTTTGCCCTCCCCCGCTTCTTCCGCCACGGAGGATCCCGTGTATTACCTACGCGGGACTCCGACCCCACCCCTCGATGTTAAGGCCTGTTCAACCCCATCCTGTAAACCAGACAGAAAAATATCGAGGCCAATGTCCGTTAGGTGAACTCCGTCCGGTCTTAATTGTGGCGTGTTATCCCCTTGTAGCTGGTGGTGACGAATCACGATACCGCCTCTTCCTCTCACATATTTTCCAATCCGAGCATTGAATTTGCTCCTTGTCCGCTCTATGGCTTTTTTATCTCTTGCTCCGTGCCAGACGGCCCGTGGTGTTATATCCGACCACACCAGTATCATGTTCCTGAATAGACAGCTGAACCTTTCCATATCAGTTGTCACCCATTTGTACAATTCGGCCACCTTTTGTTTGCCAAGGTCATTGCCACACGCGTGTACCACCATTATCACCGGGTGTTCCGCCATCCCTGCTATTCCAACCATCTCTTTGAACACCTGTTTCCACTGGAGGCCTCTGACACCCCTCCATTTAACTTTTATGCCCGGGAGGTAAAGATTTATCCCTCCTGGCCGCCGTTCGGCCCTCTTTTCGGCCCAGTAAACGTAGGAATCTCCTACCACCCAAACTTCAACCCCTGTAAGAGACAACACATGTTAATTAAGCAAGTCGGGTCTAATGTATCTGGCGAAGCATGCGGACTTCCAACGACCCCTTCTCTGCACCTCGGCCTCTGACACTCCTGCCCTAGCCGCTTCCGTGGCTGCCCCAATGCGGAACGAATGTGTTCCGTACTCCTTTGGGTTTGCGCCGTTTTTTTCCAAGCATAGCTTGAATATCGCCTGGAATTGGTACTTGGTCAGGGGGGACCCGTCTGTATGAGTGAAGAAAAATCTACCAGCGTGTCTTATCTCGGCGAATCTTCTAACCATTTTTAGCGGGCAAGCTGGGCCATCAGTGGAGTTAACCAGGACCCATGTTCCCCTACCGGTGGGATCGCATTTGGATTTTCTAACCCTGATGCGCAGGGCGTCGCTGCATATTACTATGTCCTCATTAATTAGGCCGCCTTCCGACGCGTTTTTTGACTGCGGTAGCAATTCACTGATACGCAGTGCTCCGAAAAAGACGGTCGCAAAAGCTGCCGATAAGAGGGCTGCCTCGTATTGCGATGAGCAGACTGACGGGGATAACGCAATCAGGTCCTGCAATAGTCTCAGTGAAATGGGGCGGCGACATTCTTGGCTTGGCTGAAGCCTTTTCCAACCTTTTATGGCTTGTCTTATGCAGAAGGACTTAGTTACGTCTACCCATCCCAATAATTGAAAGAAAAATGCTAGCCCTGATAATTTCCGTTGTGCCGAGGTGCCCGACGCCCCATCTCCTCTCATCCGCATTAGAAAATCAGTCGTCACCGCGCTTCGTGCTTGATCGCATTTATCGACTGGCCTACCCTGAATTAGTGAGCACCACTCCTCCCAAGCCTTACCATACACCTGCCAGGTAGCTGGCGAAACGGAGGCCCGGATTAAGGGCATCAATGATTGGCCACTGTATCCCACAGGGACAGTGGACACAGGATACCCAGGGGTTGCGCGTTGGGCTGCTGGATTCTGAAAGCCTGCCAATTGGAAAATAACAATGGGTTAATGATATTCTCGTCAACCTCCGCCACCACGGTGGCTCTACACCAAATATTGTTTTCTAGGCATATCAGTGCGAGCCGTCGCAAGAGAGCGATTATGGGCAAGGATGAAGACGACATGTGATTTAGACTCCTCGCTGTTTTCACATTTTTAGTTTGGAAACGAATGTTCATGTTCCTCAACAGATCGGCCCATATCTCCAACGCTGCTACTACCGCAAACAATTCCCATAGGGCCGGGTCTTGCCCCCACTTTGTTGTCGTCCATCTTTCTGGCCAACCAGATTTGCACCATTGGTTTTTATAGATTGCTGCGAAACCCTCCTTTTTGTTCCACCCTATTGTCAGCCCTAATTCCTTGCTTGTGATCTCTTTAGCCATGACACACGTGTGACCGTTGTACGATTGCAGGAACGTCTGCCATACCAGCAGATCAGCTTTTAGCGAACGAGTGAGCCTAATTCTATGGCCAGGCTGAGAAGCGCCTTTTGTTGCCAGAGATAGTCTGCGCGAGAATGCTCTGCCGACCGGCATTACGCGGCAGGCAAACGTCAGTAGACCCAATAACGCCTGCATTTGCTGTAGGGTTACCTTTTTAACTTCGCGGAAGCCTTTCAACATTTGCAGGGTTTTTTGTATTTTATCCTCTGGTAAGCGGAACACCATCAAGTTGGTGTCTATTTCAATGCCCAGAAAGGGCAATACATTACATGGTCCCTCCGTTTTCTCCGGTGACAATGGCACGCCGAATTTGAGTGAGATAGATTTGAATTTTTCTAGTAGATCGGAGCAGAGTTTAGAATTTCTGGGGCCGACGAACAGGAAATCGTCGAGGTAGTGAATTAGGGATTTACTGCCCGTCTCGTACCGAACTACCCAATCTAGGAAGGTGCTGAATAGCTCGAAATAGTGACATGAGATGGAACATCCCATTGGGAGGCACATGTCGAAGTAATAGTGTTGGTCCACTTTGCAGCCCAGAAGGTGGAAACATTCGGGGTGCACGGGTAGTAAACGGAATGCCGATTCAATGTCCGATTTGGCGAGCAGGGCGCCGGTCCCGGCTGCCCGCACTAATTCTACCGCCCTATCAAAAGACGCGTATGAGACAGAAGCTTCTTCTGGGGTAATTGCGTCGTTAACCGAATCGCCCTTTGGGTGAGATAAATGATGGATTAGGCGGTATTTACCGGGTTCCTTTTTTGGTATGATGCCTAACGGTGATATTTTAATGTTTTTGAAGGGGAGCGACGTAAAGGGGCCTGCTATTCTACCCAATTCTACCTCCTTTCCAATTTTTTGCCTAAGAATTTTGGGGAATTCGCGAGCTGATTTAAGGTTATCGGATAGGGTTGGCGTTCTTGTTAGCCTAAAGGGTATAAAGAACCCGTCGGTGAATCCCGCCTGCAGCTGCTGAGCCGCTTTCTTATTGGGGTAGAGCTTTAGCCAGGGGGCCATCGCGGTTACGCTCACTGGGGTTCTGCCTTGTAGGCCCTTTGTGCGGCTGACGAGTGCACCTCGATGCTTGGTGTCCCCCCCCGCAAGCGGAGCATTCGTGTCTGAACTTGCATAGCGCGTGGAAACGGCAGTTTCCCTCGTTATATAGCCAGCAGGCCCCGGGTTTTCGCACGACCACTGAGTTCTGACCTGCGGCTCCGGAGTAATTAGTGGTCGTGGCTGAAAAGGGGGGCTGCTTTTGAGACAACATCATACGCAACCACACGTCTGTCGCTTTTACCCCCCAGCCTAGATTGGGCTGTAGGGCCAGACGCCTACGGAACTCCTCGTCGTACCTTCGCCAGGCTGAACCGCCGTGCGACTTGTACGAACTATATATCATGTCCTGATATATAAACAATTCGGAGCAGCGTTCCGGATGTTTCTGGCCCATAATACAGCCCAATACTGCGAAGGCCTGGATCCAATTATTCATGGTTAGAGCAATTTTCGATCTCCCCCTATCAAAACCCCTATCGTTCGCTTTATCCACCGTTTGTTGGTCGGCTGATAACAGCGACCATATATCTATGTAATCGTTGCTCCATATCTTCAGTCTCGTTTCCTGGTCTATATGAGCGCCTAGCGGACTGATCCCGCAGAAGAAGGCGTCTTTGTGTAGATTAGCGGACTGTGGTGTTGAATTGTTCACCACATTTCCCCTTGCCTGAGATAATTGCAGGATTATCTCCTTTAACGCTGAAGTTAGCTCCATTTCCTTCACATTAACCCCGTAGCGTAATGTTTCCTCGCTACCCTTGGAACACTCACCGCTGTGTGACTCTGGACGAGTGGACACCGATCCTGGAGGAACCCCCGCCGATGTTGACGGGGGGATGTCGCAGGACGGGGAAACTCTGGCTCCCGCTACAGCGTGGGACTGGCCGATGTGCTGAGTATCGTGCGTTGGAGCCCGATTACTACCACATAGTGGCGGATTGATGGCTCCGTCTTCAGCGACTGCGCGGTGGTAGTTGTGGCTGGAAGCCGCGGGGGGAGCCCGATTACTACCACATAGTGGCGGATTGATGGCTCCGTCTTCAGCGACTGCGTGATGGTTGTTGTGGCTGGAAGCCGCGGGGGATTGTTCTCCCCGGCTGAAAGCCCTAGAGGGTGCCCGTGATTTAGAGGACTTGCCACGTTCACGATGACTCTTATCCGGACTTAGCGATACCTCGGACCCCTCGGATGTTGCTGATGACAGCCATCCTGAGGCCCGGGATCTGCGGCGGCTCCTATGGGAGCTGCGTCTGCGACGGTGACGGGAGGGACGTTTAGAGGAGTAGCGGGAACGGCGACGGGAGTTATCGGAGGAAGATTGGGAGGACGTGCGGCGCCTACGCCTTCGTCCGCCGTTATTATGCGGTGCAATGGGGGGGATTCTATCAGTAGACAGAGGGGGATAATTGGCCGTAGATGGTCCTGTAACGCTAATCGGAAGGGGGGGCGTCAGGAGGTAACCATATTCCTCCCCATTGCTGGGATTTGACGGGGCAGCGGTTACCGGATAATTTTTATTTAGGTTTTGGGCAGTGGGGGGAGGTGCTAATGTGTTTGTGCTTGGTGCGTTTACTGAGGTGTCGCCATGATTCCCGCTGCGCGGCTGTTGAGCGCCTAGCTCGGTCCCATGGGACCGAACAACGCGCTCTTCAGCCGCCCTGTGACCTCTCCGGCCTGACCCCTGATACCCCCGTACAGGCATCAGGGCTGCGTCTGCCGGGGGTAGGCTGGTGGTCAGGCCAGGTGATAAATCAGCACGCTGATCGGTCGAGTTCGACCGATCAGCGCACTGTGGTGAACGTGATGGGTTAACACCAGCCCCCAGGTTACCCCCTGCGGGCGGCGTATATGTGCCCGCAGGGAAGGTAATGGAGGACTGGCCAGCGCTGTGTTCTGCGCTGATCTGCCGCGACCGGAAGTGGGTGGGCGGGGACCGGAAGTGGCTGGGCGGAACCTCCCCAGCACTCCGAGCGGTGTCCGAGGCCTCCGGAAGACGCCTGCAGCTGCGAGGCGGCGAGGCCCTCCCCTCCCCGACCTGGAGCCGCTCCGGGGGCGCGGGGTAAGCGGGCGGATCGCCTGCCACCCGGCGCCACCACCGGCCTCTCCGGAGCGGCCGGGGAAGGGGGCGACACCGTCCGCCGCCGGGCGCCGCCGGATGTAGCCCCGCACAGCCGGGACGGAGCCGGCTGCCCATCACTGCCATCTGCCCCCACCGGAGTCCGGACAAGAGCCGGCGAGGAGATGCCGGCCACCCTCCGACGGGTGCGACGCCCGGCTCTACCCCGCCGCCTTCGAGAGGCCCCCAGACCCCCTACAGCCGAGGGGTCCGGCACCGACAGCGGCGCAGAGAGGGGCCTCTGTCCACCGATCGGGGCCGGGCCAAACGACGGACCGCAGGGCGCTGGTGCTCCCGAAGGTATTGGAGGTGAGCTAGGCCTGAGGGGGCCCGATGGCGGAGGGGTGAGGGAGAACAGCCCTGGAGAAGGGATACTGGGGGACGGACCCAGGGGACCAGAGGGCGATGGGGTAATATAGGACGGACATACGGGACCAGGGGACAAAGGGGTAATGGGGGACGGACCTATGGGGCCAGGGGACAAAGGGGTAATGGAGGACAGACCTATGGGGCCAGGGGCCGAAGGGGTGAGGAAAGACAGAGCGGGGTCAGGAGAAGGCCCAGGGAGGTGAGCCCTGAGGCCGGTAAGGATGGCCTGAAGCCAGTGCTCACCTCTCTGTTCCAATCCTTTCCGCAGGGCCTCGACCAGGGGGTCCGACATTACTACAGGGATGCAGGCACAAACGCTTCCAGGTGTCCTGCCGAGAGTGAAAGAGAAAGTTCTCGGCCGGATACCTGGATTTAACCCCTGTAGGAGTGGCCGTAGGACCCCTCCCCTCTAGTGCCCACTGGCCGGCTGGGGGTCTTCCAATTAGTGCATCACTAAAGGGGGGGAGTGATGCTAGGGGGGAACTGGCACAGACCACCTTTACGTGCAGCTCTCTGTGTGCTCCCCAGTCAGAGACGCGCACCTTATACAGTACCGCGTCTGCTATGATTTGGATGCTTACCTGGTGCGTTCAGCTATCTTCTATATTATACTATATGTTCAATTCTGTGGGATATACAGTGCCTTGCGAAAGTTTTCAGCTCCCTGGAACTTTTCAACCTTTTCCCACATATCATGCTTCAAACATAAAGATACTAAATGTAAATTTTTGGTGAAGAATCAACAACAAGTGGAACATAATTGTGAAGTTGAACGAAATTTATTGGTTATTTAAAATTTTTGTGGAAAATCAAAAACTGAAAAGTGGGGCTGGCAATATTATTCGGCCCCTTCAACTTAATACTTTGTTGCACCACCTTTTGCTGCGATTACAGCTGCAAGTCGCCTGGGGTATGTCTCTATCAGTTTTGTAAATCGAGAGACTGAAATTCTTATCCATTCTTCCTTGACAAACAGCTCGAGCTCAGTGAGGTTTGATGGAGATCGTTTGTGAGCAGCAGTTTTCAGCTCTTTCCACAGATTCTCGATTGGATTGAGCTCTGGACTTTGACTTGGCCATTCTAACACCTGGATACGTTTATTTGTGAACCATTCCATTGTAGATTTTGCTTTATGTTTGGGATCATTGTCTTGTTGGAAGACAAATCTCTGTCCCAGTCTCGGGTCTTTTGCAGACCCCAACAGGTTTTCTTCAAGAATGGTCCTGTATTTGGCTCCATCGATCTTCCCATCAATTTTAACCATCTTCCCTGTCCCTGCTGAAGAAAAGTAGGCCCAAACCATGATGCCACCACATGTTTGACAGTGGGGATGGTGTGTTCAGGGTGATGAGCTGTGTTGCATTTACGCCAAACATATCATTTGGCATTGTTGCCAAAAAGTTCGATTTTGGTTTCATCTGACCAGAGCACCTTCTGCTACATGTTTGGTGAGTCTCCCAGGTGGCTTGTTGCAAACTTTAAACAACACTTTTTATGGATATCTTTGAGAAATGGCTTTCTTCTAGCCACTCTTCCAGAAAGGCCAGATTTGGGCAGTGTACGACTGATTGTTGTCCTATGGACAGACTGTCCCACCTCAGCTGTAGATCTCTGCAGTTCATCCAGAGTGATCATGGGACTCTTGGCTGCATTTCTGATCTGGTCTTCTCCTTGTTTGAGATGAAAGTTTAGAGGGACAGCCGAGTCTTGGAAGATTTTCAGTGGTATGACACTCTTTCCATTTCAATATGATCGCTTGCACAGTGCTCCTTGGGATGTTTAAAGTTTTGGAAATCATTTTATTTCCAAATGCGGCTTTAAAGTTCTCCACAACAGTATCACGGACCTGCCTGTTGTGTTCCTTCGTCTTCATGATGCTCACTGTGCTTCAAACAGAACCCTGAGACTATCACAGAGCAGGTGCATTTATACGGAGACTTGACTACACACAGGTGGATTATATTTATCATCATTAGACATTTAGGACAACACTGGATCATTCAGAAATTGACAATTAACTTCTGGAGTGAGTTTGCTGCACTGAAAGTAAAGGGGCCAAATACTATTGCACGCCCCACTTTTCAGTTTTTTAATTACCTCAAAAATTTTAAATAACCAATAAATTTCGTTCAACTTCACAATTGTGTTCCACTTGTTGTTAATTCTTCACCAAAAATTTACATTTGGTATCTTTATGTTTGAAGCATGATATGTGGGAAAAGGTTGAAAAGTTCCTGGGAGCCGAATACTATCGCAAGGCACTGTATATATAATAGATTGATAGATTAAAAGCCAGCAAATTATCAGTGACGTACAACATAATCACAGAGTGACAGGTTAGAATAGAATAGATAGAATAGATATATACACATAGAATAGATGTATGTATATATATATATATATATATATATATATATATATGTCAGTGACACACACACATATATATGCATATATATATGTTATATTGCACAGAAAGATAGATAGAAGAAAAGCCGGCTTATGTAAAATCACTGCAGGAGCCAACAGGATAGAAGACATGGTTTACATACAGTAAATATATGCAGAATAGGTAGATATATAGGTGTCAGTGACCAATCCAATTAGTAGTGTGTGTGTGTGTGCAAGTGAGGGGACATGTATGTAATTAATAAAAGATAATTTTGGGGGAAAAAAGGGCGTGGGCTACCGCACAATTTTCACAACCAGTAGAGGGAAAGCAAATGACTGGGGGTAGATGTTTATAGCCTGGGAAGGGGGTAATACCCATGGAGCTTCCGAGGCTATTAATATCAGCTCACAACTGTATACTTAGCCTTTACTGTCAAAAACTGAACTCCTCGTGTTTTCTCCCTCCACTAACCTACCTTTGCCTGACATTGCCATCTGCGTGTGCGGTTCCACCATTACTCCAAAGCAACATGCCCGCTGCCTTGGGGTCATCCTTGATTCTGAGCTTTCATTCACCCCTCACATCCGATCACTGGCTCGCTCTTCTTATCTGCACCTCAAAAACATTTCTAGAATTCGCCCTTTTCTTTCGACTCTGCAAAAACTCTTACTGTTTCACTTATTTATTCTCGTCTGGACTATTATAACTCTCTACTAATCGGCCTCCCTCTTACCAAACTCTCCCAGCTCCAATCTGTCCTGAATGCTGCAGCCAGGATCATATTCCTCACCAACCGTTACACCGATGCCTCTACCTTGTACCAGTCATTACACTGGCTACCCATCCACTCCAGAATCCAGTACAAAACTACTACCCTCATCCACAAAGCACTCCATGGCTCAGCACCACCCTACATCTCCTCTCTGGTCTCAGTCTACCACCCTACTCGTGCCCTCCGCTCCGCTGATGACCTCAGGTTAGCATCCTCAATAATCAGAACCTCCCAAGACTTTGCACGTGCTGCGCCGATTCTTTGGAATGCACTACCCAGGTTAATACGATTAATCCCTGATCCACACAGTTTTAAGCGTGCCCTAAAAACTCATTTGTTCAGATTGGCCTACCGCCTCAACACATTAACCTAATGATCCCGGTGTGGCCTATCATAAAAAAAAAAAAAAAAATTCCTCGTATCATGTTCTCATACACTTTATGGAGTTAATAGCCCTCTGTGTCTGTACTGTTACATACTTAGGCAGTTAACTGGTTCATGCAGCTTTACATGAACACCCGAGCCTTACACTATGGCTGGTCCGAATAACTAAAGCAATTGTTACCATCCACCTCTCGTGTCTCCCCTTTTCCCCATAGTTTGTAAGCTTGCGAGCAGGGCCCTCATTCCTCTTGGTATCTATTTTGAACTGTGATTTCTGTTATGCTGTAATGTCTATTGTCTGTACAAGTCCCCTCTATAATTTGTAAAGCGCTGCGGAATATGATGGCGCTATATAAATAAAATTATTATTATTATTATTATTACTGGCTATTAAAATGAGGGACCCATAAAAAATGACGTGGGCTCCCCCCATAATTAATAACCAGCAAACGCTATGCAGACAGCTGCGGGCTGATATTAATAACTTAGGAAAGGGCCATGGTTATTCTCAACCCCCTGGCTGAAAACATCAGCTCCCAGCCGCACCAGAAAAGGCGCATTTCTAAGATGCGCCAATTCTGGCACTCAGACTCTCTCTTCCTACTTGCCCTGTAGCGGTGGCAAGTGGGGTAATAGTTGTGGGGTTGATGTCACCTTTGTATTGTAAGGTGACATCAAGCCTATGGCTTAGTAATGGAAAGGTGTCAATAAGACACCTATCCATTACTAATCCTATAATTGTTACATGTTAAATTAAGACATAGCTAGAATAAAGTCTTTTAATGAAATAAAACACAACACAGTTTTCCCATTTTATTAGTACTCCTAATCCATGCAACGCCCTCGATCTCGAGCTTCAGTGTTTAGTGGTGCCGTCACTGATGCTGTGCTGCCTCACAAGCTGACCTGCACTGAACTCTTTAGCATGGGAAAATGCCAGTTTATTTTCCCATTCTCCAGAGTTCAGCGCAGGTCAGGCTGTGAGGCAGCGCAGCATTAGTGATGGCACCGCTAGTCTATATATTCTATGTATATGTTCTTCTATGTATATATTCTAAGTATTATATTCTATGGGGGTACACTATATTCTATGTGGAGGTGGGCTGTATTATATTCTCTGGTGGGCTACATTATATTCTATGGGGTGGTGGGATGTATTATATTCGATGGGGGTTACATTATATTCTATGGGGAGGTAGGCTGTATTATATTCTATGGGGTACATTATTTTATATAAGGAGGTGGGCTGTATTCTGTGGGAGGGCTACATTATATTCTGTGAGGAGGTGGGCTGTATTGTATTCTATGGAGAGGTGGGCTGTATTATATTCTATGGGGGTACATTATATTCTATAGGGAGGGGGGCTGTATTATATTCTCTGGGGGTACATTATATTCTATGGGGAGGTGGGCTGTATTATATTCTATGGGGGGTACATTATATTCTATGGGGAGGTGGGCTGTATTATATTCTATGGGGAGGTGGGCTGTACTATATTCTATAGGGAGGTGGGCTGTATTTTATTCTATGAGGGGTACATTATATTCTATTAGAAGGTGGGATGTATTATATTCTGTGGGGGTACATTATATTCTATGGTAAGGGGGGCTGTATTATATTCTATGGGGGAAAATTATATTCTATGGAGAGATGGGCTGTATATTATTCTATGGGGGTACATTATATTCTATGGGGAGGTGGGATGTATTATATTCTATGGGGGTACATTATATTCTATGGGGAGGTAGGCTGTATTATATTCTATGGGGGGTAGATTATATTCTATGATGAGGGGGGCTGTATTAAATTCTATTATATTATATAGAGAGATGTGCTGTATTATATATACAGTTTTCAACCAGGACTACTGGTGAATGAGGAGATGCTGCGAGTGGAGCGTCAGTGTCTAGCAGTGCCATCACTGATGCTGTGCTGCCTCACAGCACCCTGACCTGCGCTGAACTCTTTAGCGTGGGAAAATGCTAGTTCATTGTCCCACGCTCCAGAGTTCAGCGCAGGTCAGGCTGTGAAGCAGCGCAGCATCAGTGATGGCACTGCTAGTCACTGAAGCTGCCGCTCGCAGCCGTGCTGAACTGGGATGACCTCTGGACCATGGGAAAATGCACTGGCATTTTCCCATGGTCCAGAGGTTACCGCAGTTCAGGCTGTGAGGGAGCGCAGCTTCAGTGATGTCACCGCTAGTCACTGAAGCTCTGCTCGCAGCATCTATATATTCTATCTATATGTTCTTCTATGTATATATTCTAAGTATTATATTCTATGGGGGTACACTATATTCTATGTGGAAGTGGGCTGTATTATATTCTGTGGAGGGCTACATTATATTCTATGGGGTGGTGGGATGTATTATATTCTATGGGGGTACATTATATTCTATGAGGAGGTGGGCTGTATTATATTCTATGGGGGTACATTATAGTCTATGGGTAGGTGGGCTGTATTATATTCTATGGGGGTACATTATATTCTATGGGGAGGTGGGCTGTATTATATTCTATGGGGGTACATTATTTTCTATAAGGAGGTGGGCTGTATTATATTCTGTGGGAGGGCTACATTATATTCTGTGAGGAGGTGGGCTGTATTATATTCTATGGAGAGATGGGCTGTATTATATTCTATGGGGGTTACACTATGTTCTATGTGCAGGTGGGCTGTATTATATTCTGTGGGGGGCTACATTATATTTTATGCATAAGTGGGCTGTATTATATTCAATGGGGAGGTGAACTGTACTATATTCTATGGGGAGGTGGGCTGTATTTTATTCTGTGGGGGTACATTATATTCTATGGGAAGGGGGGCTCTATTTTTTTCTATGGGGGTACATTATATTCTATGGGGAAATGGGCTGTATTTTATTCTATGAGGGGTACATTATATTCTATGGGGAGGTAGGCTGTATTATATTCTATGGGGGTACATTATATTCTATGGGGAGGGGGCTGTATTATATTCCATTGGGGTACATTATGTTCTATGGGGAGATGGGCTGTATTTTATCCTATGGGGTACATTATATTCTATGGGAAGGTGGGATGTATTATATTCTATGGGGGTACATTATATTCAATGGGGAGTTAGGCTGTGTTATATACTATGGAGGTACATTATATTCTATTGGGAGGGGGGCTGTATTATATTCTGTGGGGGTACATTATGTTCTATAGGGAGATGGGCTGTATTTTATCCTATGGGGGTACATTATATTCTATGGGGAGGTGGGATGTATTATATTCTATGGGGGTACATTATATTCTATGGGGAGTTAGGCTGTGTTATATTCTATGGAGGTACATTATATTCTATGGGGAGGGGGGCTGTATTATATTCTGTGGGGTACATTATATTCTATGGAGAGATGGGCTGTATTATATTCTATGGGGGCTACATTATATTCTATGGGGAGATGGGCTGTATTATATTCTATGGGGGGCTACATTATATTCTATGGGGGCTGCATTATATTCTATGGGGGGCTAGATTATATTGTGTGGGGGCTTCATTATACTATATGAGGAGGGCTACATTGTATTTTATGCAGGGGCTGCATTATTTTCTATGGAGGGGCTGCATTATATTCTGTGGGGGGCTATCATATATTCTACGGAGGGGCTGCATTATACTATGAGGGGGGCTGCATTATATTCTATGGGTGGTAACATTATATTGTATGGAGGGGCTGCATTATACTCTGAGGGGCTACATTATATTCTTTGGAGTGGATTCATTATACTATGGGTGGCTGCATTATACTCTGTGGGGTGGCTGCATTATACTCTGTGGGGGAGGCTGCATTATAATCTGTGGGGTGGCTGCATTATGCTCTATGGGGTGACTGCATTATACTATATGTGGGCAGAATTATACTGTATCGAGGACTATGGGGAATACATTATACTATATGAAAAACTATGTGGTGCATTATACTGTAGGAAGTGAAATGTACTACATGGATGACTATGGCGGTGCATTACACTATATGGAGCACTATGAGGAGTGTATTATACTATATGGAGGACTGAGCAGTGTATTTTGATATATGGAGGACTATGAGGAGTGTAATATACTATACGGAGAGCAGAGGAGTGTATTATACTAAATGGAGGACAGAGCAGTGTATTTTAAAATACGAAGGACTGTGAGGAGTGTATTATACTATATGGAGGACTATGGGAATTGTATAATACTATATAGAGGACTGAGGAGTGTATTTTAATATATGGAGAACTGTAGGGAGTGTATTATACTATATGGAGGACTATGGGGAGTGTATTATACTGTATGGAGGACTATGGGGCACATTATGTTATATGGAGGAATATGGGGTGTGCATTTTACAATATGGAGGACTGTGGTGCACCTTATAATATATTGAGGACTATAGGGTGTATTATACTAAACAAGCAAAATGCTGCATATTCATCGAGTGATTGAATTGTTTATGCCAGAACAGAAATCATTGTTCTCAGCAGCACATCGCAGGTGTAAACTGCAGATATGCTGCTGATAACTTAATACTGTATAGGGACAGATTGATCTAATAGTGATTGTTCTATTCCCATCATTCTTTCTCAGTTGGTGTAAAGAGGCCAGGAAGCAAGTGTTGAACTACTTAAATATTGTCGATCACACTCGTTTAGCGACCTGAACACATGTGATGTGCAATATGTTAACATTTGGGGCCCCATTTTAAACTTTTGGCTAGGTCCCCACTTTGCCTAAAACCGGCCATGACTGTATATACCCCAGATATGGATTACAGCGTGGGACACAGCGACGGACAGGTATGGGCTTATTGTTGATTTGTTTTTTTTGTTTTTATTACAGAAGATTGAGTACATCGTATGGATTAGGAGTACTAATAAAATCGGAAAACTGTGTTGTGTTTTATTTGATTAAAATACTTTATTCTGGCTGTATCTTTATTTAACATGTAACAACTATAGGATTAGAAATGGATAGGTGTCTTATTGACTCCTCTACATTACTAAGCCGTGGGATTGATGTCACCTTTCAATACAAAGGTGACATCAACACCACAACTATTACCCCACTTGCCACCTCTACAGGGCAAGTGGGAAGAGCGAGTCTAAGTGCCAGAATTGTCGCATCTTAGAGATGCGCCTTTTCTGGGGTGGCTGGGAGTTGATGTTTTTAGTCGGGGGTGAAGGGGGGTTGGCAATAACCATGGTTCCTTCCTTGGCTATTAATATCCGTCCCCAGACGCTGGCTTTCCCTCTGCTGGTTTCGAAAATTGCGTGGGAGCCCACTCCCCTTTTTCCCCAAAAGAATCTTTTATTAATTACATACATGTCCCCTAATTTGCACACACACTACTAATTGGATTGGTCACTGACATCTATATATCTACCTATTCTGCATCTATTTACTGTATGTAAATCATGTCTTCTATCCTGTCGGCTCCTGCAGTGATTTTATACAAGCCAGCAAATGAATTACCGGCTATTCTTCTATCTATCTCTCTATGAAATATAAAGACATATATATATATATATATATATACTGTATATATGTGTCACTGACATCTATCTATATATCTATGCATCCTATGTGTATATATCTATTCTATTCTCATCTGTCAGTGTGATTTTACTGTACCAGCACATGAATTGCCAGCTTTTCAAAGGACACCGGTGATGTCACTGCTCTATAGGACCTCCAGTGACACACTGACAGGAGACAATGGCTCCTGCAGTGCATCACTGAGAGGTTACTGTAGTTCACTGGTCTCACTTTATGGCATTTGCTGCATGGAACTTTCTCACACAGCAATGCCAAAAGTGAGACTAGGAACTATTTTTTACAGTGGCGGAGGAATACAGTGCGGAAGGATACCTCCCTCCCATCATTGTATTCCTGGAGCCCCTAGAGAGCGGTCTCATCAGCTGATGTTGCTGCTCCCCACAGGAGATGGTCGTGGGACACTCGTGGATTTCTGCAGATCAGGGAGTATATTGTTTGTTTGTTATTTTAATATTTTTTACAGATGACACTGGCTTCGGGGAACAAAGTGATGGTGAGTATGTACTCTATGTTACATGTACTGTATGTTATATGTATGTATTGTATGTAATGTATGAATGTATTGTATGCAGTATGTATGTAGTATATATGTAGTATGTATGTTGTATGTATGTAGTATGTAGTATGTTGTATGTATTAGTATGTTGTATGCATGTTGTATGTATGTTGTATGTATCTGTGCAGGCCTGCTGGGGGTCTATGCGGGCCTGTCGGGGGTCTGTGTGGGCTGCCGGGGGTCTATGCGGGCCTGTCGGGGGTCTGTGTGGGCTGCCGGGGGTATGTGAGGGCCTGCCGGGAGTCTGTGCGGTATATGTAGTTTGTATGTATGTATGTATGTATGTAGTCTGTGTAGTATGTATGTTGTATGCATGTATGTATTATGTATGTAGTATGTACAGTATGTAGTATGTATGTAGTATGTTGTATGTATGTATGTTGTATGTATGTTGTATGTAGTATGTATGTAGTATGTTGTATGCATGTTGTATGTATGTAGTATGTATGTAGTATGTATAAAGTATGTTGTATGTATGTAGTATGTATGTAGTATGTTGCATGTATGTTGTATGTATGTAGTATGTTGTATGTATGAAGTATGTACAGTGGGGCAAAAAAGTATTTAGTCAGTCAGCAATAGTGCAAGTTCCACCACTTAAAAAGATGAGAGGCGTCTGTAATTTACATCATAGGTAGACCTCAACTATGGGAGACAAACTGAGAAAAAAAAATCCAGAAAATCACATTGTCTGTTTTTTTAACAATTTATTTGCATATTATGGTGGAAAATAAGTATTTGGTCAGAAACAAACAATCAAGATTTCTGGCTCTCACAGACCTGTAACTTCTTCTTTAAGAGTCTCCTCTTTCCTCCATTCATTACCTGTAGTAATGGCACCTGTTTAAACTTGTTATCAGTATAAAAAGACACATGTGCACACCCTCAAACAGTCTGACTCCAAACTCCACTATGGTGAAGACCAAAGAGCTGTCAAAGGACACCAGAAACAAAATTGTAGCCCTGCACCAGGCTGGGAAGACAGAATCTGTAATAGCCAACCAGCTTGGAGTGAAGAAATCAACAGTGGGAGGAATAATTAGAAAATGGAAGACATACAAGACCACTGATAATCTCCCTCGATCTGGGGCTCCACGCAACATCCCACCCCGTGGGGTCAGAATGATCACAAGAATGGTGAGCAAAAATCCCAGAACCACGCAGGGGGACCTAGTGAATGAATTGCAGAGAGCTGGGACCAATGTAACAAGGCCTACCATAAGTAACACACTACGCCACCATGGACTCAGATCCTGCAGTGCCAGACGTGTCCCACTGCTTAAGCCAGTACATGTCCGGGCCCGTCTGAAGTTTGCTAGAGAGCATTTGGATGATCCAGTGGAGTTTTGGGAGAATGTCCTATGGTCTGATGAAACCAAACTGGAACTGTTTGGTAGAAACACAACTTGTCGTGTTTGGAGGAAAAAGAATACTGAGTTGCATCCATCAAACACCATACCTACTGTAAAGCATGGTGGTGGAAACATCATGCTTTGGGGCTGTTTCTCTGCAAAGGGGCCAGGACGACTGATCCGGGTACATGAAAGAATGAATGGGGCCATGTATCGTGAGATTTTGAGTGCAAACCTCCTTCCATCAGCAAGGGCATTGAAGATGAAACGTGGCTGGGTCTTTCAACATGACAATGATCCAAAGCACACCGCCAGGGCAACGAAGGAGTGGTTTCGTAAGAAGCATTTCAAGGTCCTGGAGTGGCCTAGCCAGTCTCCAGATCTCAACCCTATAGAAAACCTTTGGAGGGGGTTGAAAGTCCGTGTTGCCAAGCGAAAAGCCAAAAACATCACTGCTCTAGAGGAGATCTGCATGGAGGAATGGGCCAACATACCAACAACAGTGTGTGGCAACCTTGTGAAGACTTACAGAAAACGTTTGACCTCTGTCATTGCCAACAAAGGATATATTACAAAGTATTGAGATGAAATTTTGTTTCTGACCAAATACTTATTTTCCACCATAATATGCAAATAAAATGTTAAAAAAACAGACAATGTGATTTTCTGGATTTTTTTTTCTCAGTTTGTCTCCCATAGTTGAGGTCTATCTATGATGTAAATTACAGACGCCTCTCATCTTTTTAAGTGGTGGAACTTGCACTATTGCTGACTGACTAAATACTTTTTTGCCCCAGTGTATGTAGTATGTACGTAGTATGATGTATGTATGTATGCAGTATGTATGTAATATGTATGTAGTATGTTGTATGTATGTGTGCATGCAGTATGTATGTAGTATGTATGTGGCATGTATGTAGTATGTTGTATGTAGTATGTATGTTTGTGGTTTTTTTTTTTTACATTCAACACATTAGCTGGATGATGGGACTACTACTGTCCCATCATTGCCTAATGTGACAATCACAGACCCCTGGCAGGCTCGCACAGACCCCCGACAGGCCCACATAGACCCCTGGCAGGCCCGCACACACCCCTGGCATGCCCACACAGACTCCTGGCGGGCCCGCACAGACCTCCGGCAGGCCCGCACAGACCCCCGACACACCCGCACAGACCCCCGGCAGCCCGCACAGACCCCCAGCAGGCCCGTACAGACCCCCAGCGGCCCGCACAGACCCCCGGCAGCCCGCACAGACCCCCGACGGTCCCGAATGACCCCACCCACACAGACACGCACAGTCTCCACCCACGCATCACACACACTCCGCCCACACTCTTTCCCCCTCCCGAACTGGATGTGCCCGCACTACACAGGCTCTTCATTGGGTGGTTCATTCCGATTTCCGATTTCCGATCACATTCAAAGATCGGAATCGGGATTCGGAATTCCGATCATAGTGAAAATCAGTATAATTCCAATTTTACATGATCGGATCAAGCAACCCTAGGAGTGACGTGTTTCTATTATACTTTTCCTCTGATTGTTCAACTTCTGGTTTTGGCTTATAAATACTGAGGTAATATACTGACCAAATACTGACCAGGTGAACATGGCCCGAGGTGAGGGCTAGTTAAAAAAGCATAGAAACAGAAAAGTGTAGGACAAGTAAGAATAGTAAGCCCCCTGGAGTGACACTCACAGAACATTTAGAAGTATCAAGAACATAGTGCAGGGCTGTGCTGCAATACCAGACAAATCCCATGAAAAATAGTGGCGCTGTTTCTGGAAAAAAGAAACAGACTCTTTTGCCTAATCAGATATGAGCATGAACATATGACTGGTAGGGTACAGTATTATGCAAATATTGTAATAATTTCCTAATACCATTCCTGTAGATAAAAGTCACAAGCATTCCTGGAAATTAGCCGGTCATAACCAGTTGAGTGTAAACTCAGACTAACCCCAGATAGACATTTTAATTAAAGTGGGACTTATCATAAATAACTTAAAGTCTCCCATAAATGTTAAAGGCTCTAAGGTCAGCATTAGAGCCATGCTAAGCCTTACCTATCAACAGTGCAATCTCCTGCCACTGCTATCTTCATATATAGGGTCTGATTTTTGATCTGATTATTTAAGTGGATTGAAGGGGATTAATTACACTATTGTGATTTATATGCCATAGGTTGGAATGATATACATAGGTGTGATGTGCTGCATATGTTGGTTTTTGGTCTTGTCCTTCAGATCTCTCTGAAGTTCCTTCTCTGCAGTTGACAGGTATGATTTACACTAATGTTTGCATTGAGATTGTTTGGCTTTACAAGCAGTCTGTCTGACCAATATATTACAATACAGTATCATTGTGACCTTGTAGAAGCAGCTGCAGGTCTCCACACTCGAGAAAACAGTGAGCCATATGTAAGCAGCCCATAGGCCACATGTGGCTCTCAAGCGTGTCCTTTGTCGCTTTTTTTGTTATGTGGCAGCCGTCGGCTTTTCCAAAACATTCTGTATGTAACATAGTGGTGGCTTCCAAGCAGAAGTCATCTGAAGAATGATCAGGTCATTTCTTTAAGCCACTTCACGGATTTCGAAGGCAGAATGTGCACAGCAAGTCGTTTTTTATGATACTATGTATATTTTCATTATTTTTCATTATTTTATTATGCACTTTTTCAGGAGGGCTCCAGGCGAAATCTACCTAAAAAAGATGCTGTGTCCACATATTCTTACACTGACGCTTATGCTTTGATATTGTTCAGCTTACTTCCAAATAATTCAACCTGGCCATTCATATGATGTAAAATACAGTTTCATTGTGTCCTTGACCACTTAACCCCAAGAGCTTTTTTTCAATTTTGCATTTTCTTTTTTCACTCCCCTCCTTCCCAGAGCCATAACTTTTTTTATTTTTCCATCAATATGGCCATGTGAGGCTTATTTTTTGTGGGACGAGTTGTACTTTTGAATGACACCATTGGTTTTACCATGTCGTGTACTAGGAAATGGGAAAAAAATTCCAAATGCGGTGAAATTGCAAAAAAAAGTGCAATTCCACACTTGTTTTTTGTTTGGCTTTTTTGCTAAGTTCACTAAATGCTAAAACTGACCTGCCATTATAATTCTTCAGGTTATTACAAGTTCATAGACACCAAACATGTCTAGGTTATTTTTATCTAAGTGGTGAAAAAAAATGCAAACATTTGCTAAAAAAAAAAAATTGCGCAATGTTCCGAGACCCGTAGCGTCTCCATATCTCGGGTCGAGTGAGGGCTTATTTTTTGCATGCTGAGCTGGCGTTTTTAATTATGCCATTTCGGTTCAGATACATTCTTTTGATCGCCCGTTATTGCATTTTAATGCAATGTCACGACAACCAAAAAAACTTAATTCTGGCGGTTTGAATTTTTTTCTTGCTACGCCGTTCAGCGATCAGGTTAGTCCTTTTTTATTGATAGATTGGGTGACTCTGAACGCGATGATACCAAATATGTGTAGGTTTGATTTTTTTTTTTAATTAATTTATTTTGAATGGGGCCAAAGGGGGGTGATTTTAACTTTTATATTTTTAAAAACATATATACCGTATATACTCGAGTATAAGCCGAGATTTTCAGCCCAAATTTTTGGGCTGAAAGTGCCCCTCTCGGCTTATACTCGAGTCAAGGTGGGTGGCAGGGTCGGTGGGTGAGGGGGTGAGGGCGCTGAGGCATACTTACCTAGTCCCAGCGATCCTGACGCTCCCCGCCTGTCCCACGGTCTTCTGTGCTGCAGCTTCTTCCCCTCTTCAGCTGTCACGTGGGACCGCTCATTAGAGAAATGAATAGGCGGCTCCACCTCCCATAGGGGTGGAGCCGCCTATTCATTTCTCTAATCAGCGGTGCCGGTGACCGCTGATAGAGAAAGAAGCTGCAGCACCCAGAGACCGTGGGACGGCAGAGGGAGCCGGACATCGGGACCAGGTAAGTATGTCATATTTACCTGTCCCCATTCCAGCCGCCAGGCGCCGCTCCATCTTCCCGGCGTCGCTCCGCTCCGCTCCGCTCTGACTGTTCAGGTCAGAGGGCACGATGACGCATATAGTGTGCGCGGCGCCCTATGCCTGATCAGTCAGTGCAGAGACGCCGAGACCGGACGCAGGAACGAGACGCCGGGAGCTGCAATCAAGAGAGGTGAGTATGGCTTTCTTTTTTTTTTATTGCAGCAGCGGCACAGATTTATGTGGAGCATCTATGGGGCAGTATGAACGGTGCAGAGCACTATATGGGGCACAGATATGGGGGCAGTATGAACGGTGCAGAGCACTATATGGGGCACAGATATGGGGGCAGTATGAACGGTGCAGAGCATCTATGGGGGCAGTATGAACGGTGCAGAGCATCTATGGGGGCAGTATGAACGGTGCAGAGCATCTATGGGGGCAGTATGAACGGTGCAGAGCATCTATGGGGGCAGTATGAACGGTGCAGAGCATCTATGGGGGCAGTATGAACGGTGCAGAGCATCTATGGGGGCAGTATGAACGGTGCAGAGCATCTATGGGGGCAGTATGAACGGTGCAGAGCATCTATGGGGGCAGTATGAACGGTGCAGAGCATCTATGGGGGCAGTATGAACGGTGCAGAGCATCTATGGGGGCAGTATGAACGGTGCAGAGCATCTATGGGGGCAGTATGAACGGTGCAGAGCATCTATGGGGGCAGTATGAACGGTGCAGAGCATCTATGGGGCAGTATGAACGGTGCAGAGCATCTATGGGGCAGTATGAACGGTGCAGAGCATCTATGGGGCAGTATGAACGGTGCAGAGCATATATGGGGCACAGACATGGGGGCAGTATGAACGGTGCAGGACATCTATGGGGGCAGTATGAACGGTGCAGAGCATCTATGGGGCAGTATGAACGGTGCAGAGCATATATGGGGCACAGACATGGGGGCAGTATGAACGGTGCAGAGCATCTATGGGGGCAGTATGAACGGTGCAGAGCATCTATGGGGGCAGTATGAACGGTGCAGAGCATCTATGGGGGCAGTATGAACGGTGCAGAGCATCTATGGGGGCAGTATGAACGGTGCAGAGCATCTATGGGGCACAGACATGGGGGCAGTATGAACGGTGCAGAGCATATATGGGGCAGTATGAACGGTGCAGAGCATATATGGGGCACAGACATGGGGGCAGTATGAACGGTGCAGAGCATCTATGGGGCAGTATGAACGGTGCAGAGCATATATGGGGCACAGACATGGGGGCAGTATGAACGGTGCAGAGCATATATGGGGCACAGATATGGGGGCAGTATGAACGATGCAGAGCACTATATGGGGCACAGACATGGGGGCAGTATGAACGGTGCAGAGCACTATATGGGGCACAGATATGGGGCAGTATGAACGGGGCAGAGCACTATATGGGGCACAGATATGGGGGCAGTATGAACGGTGCAGAGCACTATATGGGGCACAGATATGGGGGCAGTATGAACGGTGCAGAGCACTATATGGGGCACAGATATGGGGGCAGTATAAACGGTGCAGAGCACTATATGGGGCAGTATGAACGGTGCAGAGCATACAGGGCACAGATATGGGACAATATGAAAGGTGCAGAGCACTATATGGCACAGCTATGGGGCAATAATGATCTATTTTTATTTTTGAAATTCACCGGTAAATGCTGCATTTCCACCCTAGGCTTATACTCGAGTCAATAGGTTTTCCCAGTTTTTTGTGGCAAAATTAGGGGGGTCGGCTTATACTCGGGTCGGCTTATACTCGAGTATATACGGTATTTTTTTTACTTTTGCCATGCTTCAATAGCACCTGAATACCGGTGAGTGCGCACCAGTTTTTTTATCATTGGATTGACTTGTAGGATTGCTACTTTCCAATAGGTAGCACTAGAGTTCTAGTTCTCATTCTCTCTGAAGAGACAATTTGCATAATTAGCATATTTCCCAGAGAAGCATTGCGGGTTTAAGTCTTCTTATCTCGGCATGCTTAGCATGTCAATCTCCGCAAGGAGAAATTATACTTCTTGGATATTGGTCAGGCGCCTTTCGCACAGCCAAACCAGATCTCCACTTTACACTGACGAGAGGCAGTACCCCGAAACACAGTGTCTGCAAATTGAGATTCTGATTTGGCTATTATCCTAAGTCATGTGACAAGGCTCGTTAAGGGGTCGACATTGACTTGTAGGATTGCTACCTTCCAATAGGTGGCACTAGAGTTCTAGTTCTCTTCCTCTCTGAAGATACAATTTGCATTACAGCTGACAGTATATGTTTTTCTTGCCAGTATAGGGTCTTTTTACACGCTTTATGACCAGGTGGCAAATTTGACTTAGATGATTAAGGTTCTGGCTAAGGAATGCCAGAGTCTTAGATCAACACAGTTCCAGTTGCAGGGTCAGATAATTAGTTTGATGGAAAGTACCTCTAACCCTTCACTGGTAGCAGGGTCGGACTGGGCTGCCTAGGGCCCACCAGGGGAATTAACTCTAGGGGCCCACTCAACAGCTACCATAAACTTTTTTTATATAATATACGGACAGGGATCTTAATCAGATTTTACTTTTCCTGTATTGTCTTGGATAAGTTACCTGCTGGGTGCTGTTGGGGCTTCCTTGGTTGCTCATTCATAATCCTATTATTGATTGGTGTCGGAAGGAAAGTGTTATGTGGGGTCCCAAATGTCATAAGGAATGTTTAAGCTTGGTGCAAGTATGCTCTGCAAGTCTGGAAGGTCTACCAGGGTACTTGAAAGACTTCGTAGATGTGTTCTCGGAAAAAAGAGGTGGAGATATTACCTCCCCATCGTCCTTGTGACTGTGGTATTGATTTTGTACATGGTGCTAAATTACCGAAAGCTCACTTGCAAAATGTATCTGGGCCTTAATGTACTGCCATGAAAAGTTATGTAAACATAAGTTTATAGAAGTGTCATAGCTATCCTCCCTCCTCCACTGTGGCTGCTGGATTCTTCTTTGTATAAAAGGAAGATGGTGGTCTCCATCTTTGCCTCGATTTCCGAGAACTGAACAAAATCACAGTTAGGCCGGCATCACACTTGGCGTAAGACAATACGGAACATATTATACGTCCGTACTACGCGTTCAATACGCCAAAATGTCCCCGAAATCTACTTCCGTAGTTAAAGCGTTGCTTAGGTGTGGTCGCGTATTTTGCGCATGTGCTTGTGCGTGTGTAATCCGTATGTGATCCGTATGGCGTATTTTTCACGCACCATCACAAAATGGACATTTAACGGTTTTCAGGCCTGCAAATCATTTAAACCATCATTAACCACACTATTTAAGCCCTCTAGAACAGGTGGACCCCTCCCATCTGCCCTATATGTTCTCTAGCATATTTTGGCTGTGTTGCTTTGACCTTACAAACATGTCTGACCATGTGTATTTAAGCACAACTCAGCGGGTGTTGCTTCACTGGGTGTTGTCTCGTCGCTTTGGCCAGCCATATCCGGTCAATGTTGATCCGCGAAGGAGGAGACGAAGATTGTGGGTACATCCTCTATTGACCCAGGAGCAGAGTAAAGGACATTTCCAGAGACTATATTCAGCTTTGAGGGCACATCCTGACAAGTTTTACCTGTATAGTCGCATGACCATCAGGACTTTTGACATGTTGTTGGAGATCTTACGTCCTGGGCTCACCTATCAGGACACCTGGATGAGAAAAGCCATCTCTGCTGAGGAGCGTCTGCTCCTAACCTTACGGTATGTATTCAACATTCGCACATACTGTATGTTTTTTTTTTTTTTAAATGTGTTGTGTCCTACTATGTTTCAGTAACTTTACTTGGACATGAAGCAACAAGCACATAAAAAAAAATGGTGTTAATATTCTAGTATAGTAAGAATGTTAAATGAACCTTTTTATATTGTAAATAATGTCATAGTAAATGAAATATACACTTGTGCTTATTCCTGTTTTCTTAGTCCTCATGTTAATGTTTTTTTAAAATTTTTCTTGTATTTCAGCTTCCTTTCCACAGGCTTGTCCTATGCGGGTCTACACCTGGAGTTTCTGATTGGGCGGTCGACAATTTCAGGCATTGTTAGGACAACCTGTTCCCAAATATGGCAGAAACTTCAGGAAGTTGTGATGCCTGAGCCCAAACAGGAGGATTGGCTCAAAATCGCCACTGGTTTCAAAAATACTTGTGACTTCCCTAACTGCATTGGAGCTGTGGATGGGAAACATATCAGGGTGCGTAAGTCGCCGAACTCTGGTTCCCAATTCTACAATTATAAGCAGTTTTTCTCTGTAGTTCTGTTAGCAGTTGCTGACAGTAACTACAGGTTTATAATTGTAGACATTGGGGCCTATGGGCGAACTGGAGACTCTAGGGTCTTCAATTCGTCCACAATGGGTCGGCGGCTACGTGACAACCAGTTGAACCTCCCACCACCACAACAACTCCCAGGCTCCAATGCGGAAGCAGTGCCTTTTGTTTTGGTTGGAGATGAGGCCTTCCAACTGACGAGGCACGTCATGAGGCCTTACCCCTGGCGCAACCTTGACCACCGGCGGAGGGTGTTTAATTTGAGACTTGCCAGGGCACGGAGACTGGTTGAGTGCGCCTTTGGGATTCTTGTTGCCAAATAGCGGGTTCTTCAGTCTGCCATCCAGCTGAGTGAGGCTACAATCAATGAAGTGATCAAAGCCTGTGTAATTCTACATAATTTCACCAGAATACATGATTGTTCACCTCATGATTGATCACCTCATGAGCAATGTTAGTAGGCCTACTCCATATGTCCCTCCTCCGCGTCGTCCACTTTCTGGTCTCAAAGTTCGTGATGTCTTGACAAATTATTTTTTGACTCCTCAAGGTGCTACTCCCTGGCAAGACTATGCAATTTTGCATGTGTAATTAGTTAGATATATACAGTTTG
Organism: Ranitomeya imitator; assembly: GCF_032444005.1. Lineage (NCBI taxonomy): Eukaryota > Metazoa > Chordata > Amphibia > Anura > Dendrobatidae > Ranitomeya > Ranitomeya imitator. Next base: position 644,934,489 of record NC_091283.1, on the reverse strand, counting down.
TGTTAACCAATTTTGAAACTAGGTCTGTTGTATTTAATTATTTCACATATGGTTATCAGCATATCATGTGTGTGTGATGTAAGAATGAATTGAGCGCATCCAGAGTTTGATTGTTATTAACGAAAATTTTACTTATGTAATTTTTTATTGTGGTTGGTTATTGTTTTGGCATAACCATTTTTTTTTAATCTAAATTCCACATTTTTTTGTGGCCAAACAAATTAGGAACAACATCCACATTCCAGATTGCTATGTAAGCACAAGCAAAAACAATATTGTCTATACAAATTAAAGATAAAAAAAAAAAAAAAAATGGTTAAATTAAAATTAAACAACCAAACAAAAAGAAAACAAAAAAAATTACAAGTCCTGGTAGGTAGGTGCTGGAGATGTAGATTGCTCAGGGTCAGCATCAGGTGGCTTTGTAGGCCCAATTGTCCAGCACCCTGTGCGGATGTTGTAGTGGCCTGAGGGACATTAGGCCTGCTATGATGCTGGGCACTTTGAAGAGTGGGGAGAGGATTTTGGAGATACCCCTGATGTTGATGACCATATGGGCGGGAATCATGCCCCAACCCAAAATGACCATATTGTCCAAACCCAGGTTGGGACCAGCCTCCAGCACTGGGTGTGGACAAGTGGCCATATTGGGATGGTTGCTGATATCCCGCCATATGGTGCTGAGGTTGCCATTGTGGGTTCGTTGTGGGTTGGGGTTGAGGTGTTGGCTGACGTGGAGGGGGTGCTTCAGATCCTTGTTGAGCATGCATGCCTTGTAATCTCTGAGGCCGCAGAATATTTTCTGGTGACATCTGCCACTGTTCAATCATCTGCAAGAGATTGTATGGGTTATTTGGGGGGGTGCATGCATCAATAAGGATCTGAAAACACCCTCTCACATGAAGCCTCAACTCCCGCTCTATGGACCGTAAGTACTGGGCAAGGCTACGTGTAAATCCCTCCTCCCCATCATCCTCTCAAACCCGTGCCAAATAGTTCATGACCCCAGCATCCACGTTTCTCCTGCTTTGGAGAAGCTCTCTCCTGCGGCGTGAACGCTGTGGTCTGACTGCAGCCTGTGGGGATCGCTCCAGGGCAACAGTTGGGCTGCTGCTATTTTCAGGGTCATCCTGGCTAGGTGGTGGTGCTGCTGCTGCTGCTGATGCTGCTGATGAGAACTGTGGGGCCTCTTGCTGGTGTTCTGCTGCAGCTGGAGCTGGCTGGCCAGATGAGGAGGATCCTGGAGGGATGGAGCCTGAGGGAGCAGCAGATGGACCAGCCACCTCTTCACCTTCACCAACTGGGTCAATGACCAGTTCAGAGTCAGACCCTGTCTCCCTGTCAGTGAGGTTAGACTGAGTTCTGAAAAAGAAAAATTTATTTAGTTTCAATTTTATTTGGAATCATTTCTCCAACTTAAAAAATTAAAAAAGTTTGTGATGTTTTTACTTACGGCCTGAGGTCCATGCTGGGGTTCAGAAAGGTTAGGCGGTCGAAATAGACATATTTCCGTATTTCATGAGGTGCCCGGCTCCACTTCTCTCCCAATGCTGCCTCTCCCTCCTATACTGGTCACGAATACTCTGCCACCTTGTTGTAACATCACCCACTGAAACAACAAAAATTAAACACATTGATTAGACCATTATGCAGAGTGCTCACACAAGGTGTAATTGACTACACAAATTTAAGTGTAGCATAGAAATAGGCATTTGAGGATCACATTTAATATTAAATTTAAAAACCACACACACAATTATGAAGCAAGGCCACAAGGACAGAGTCCCCTAACCTCTATCACAGAAAGGACAATTAATGGAAAACACTGTTAGTAAGGGACACCTATTCAAAACATTACTGAAATCCGTTTATTATGTACAACACCATGTATCTACTGGTGTGCTTTCTATTACTTTCTGGATTAATTTATAAATTCTTGTTTAGAAATTCAAAGTAGTAAGGGCCTGCTGTTTAACAAGAACATTACATTTCAAACATGGGTGTACTTACTTATTTGTCGCTGTGCCTCACATGGCTGCTGGTCATAATGTGGGAAGAGGGACCCACACACGCTCCTCCATGCTGCCTCTTTTTGGGCCCTGTTGGCATAGTTGGGGTCTCTTTGGTCCCAGATCACAGGCCTCTCTTGGACCAAAATGATCAGCATGTCGACATTTATTATGCTGGCCATGCTGAATCTCACTCCGTGGAGGCGTGCAGCAGACTTCCGGGTTCACTGTCTGGCTTTTTCAGCTAATTAGCATGTCTCACCTGCCTGATTGAGGCCTTTGGACATTTCCGGACATCTGCCAGTGAATTGCTTATTTCTCGCAAGTCACACGCATGGTCCGTATGCATTCCGTATTATACGCTCTCCCATAGACTTGCATTGGCGTATTTTTTGCGCAATACGCTGACAAACGCAGCATGCTGCGATTTTGTGCGGCCGTAGAACGCCATATATTACGGATCCGTAATATACGGCTGATAGGACTAGACCCATTGAGAATCATTGTGCCGTATGTTATGCGAGTTTTACGCACGTAGTTTCTGCGCTCTTATGTACGTAAAACACGCAAGTGTGACGGCGGCCTTAAGAATACATATCCAATTCCACCCATCCCTGAACTCTATAATCAGCTTACTGGGGTTAAATGGTTTTCTAAACTGGATCTTAGAGGGACTTAGGGTGATGAGTGGGAAACAACATTTTTAACATTGGAAGGTCTATTTGAAAATCTTGTCATGCCTTTTGGGTTAACCACTGCACCAGCAGTGTTTCAAAACTTTATAAATGACATCTTTTCTGATTGTATTGGGAGATTTGTTGTTATTTACCTTGATGATATTTCAATTTTCTCATCTGATTTGGATTCTCACCAGGAACATGTCTGGGATGTATTACAAAGATTGAGGGAAAATTCTTTGTTAGCGAAAATTGAGAAATATATTTTTTCTTTTCAGGAGGTTTCAGTTCTAGGATACATTTTGTCGACTAATGGTTTTGAAATGGATTCTGGTAAGGTATCAGCTATAATTGAATGGGTTCAACGTAGTGACCTAAAAGCATTGTAACGTTTTCTAGAATTCGCCAACTCTTATAGGAGATTAATTAAGGAGTTTCTTAGATTGTTAAACCTCTTACTGACCTCACATACAAGTGTCGAACCTCAAGGTTTGGTCACTGGATGCTATCGGGGTGTCACGGGTTTACTGCGACAGAGAGGAGCCACCAGAAAGCAGCGTCTGATTTATCCTCCTCCTGCACTGATTAGAAGCACTTCACCTTCATATTAAATGGGGCAGGTTTCCTTTAGCAGTCCAGGGCTTGATTTGATCAGTTTAGAGTTCCTGGAAGTTTGACTGTAGGTTCAGCTGTTCATTGTTAGGATATGTTTCCATGGTCAGGAATGGCTCAGTATTTGCACAGGATTTGACACAAGTAAAATCTGCACCAAATCTGCATCTGTGGTCACTGGCAGGTCACCTGCATTTTTGATGCATTTTTATGCGTTTTTGATGTGTTTTTTATGCGTTTTACATGCGGAATTGTGTGTGTTTTTGTAAGCTAAATAAAGATATACAAAAAAAAGAATTGTGATGTAATTTCCTTGTTCAACCTCTTCTTCTACATACTACATCGAAGAATACACACACAGATAGATAGATAGATAGATAGATAGATAGATAGATACATCTATAGATAGAGAGATAGATAGATGGGTAGTGGGGTACTTGGTACCAGGTACAGTACTTAAGGGGACGTGTCACGGTGGCTGCGACCCGGTCCGTGGCCCTGAGCGCCCAATTAAAGGGAAAGTCTTTTAGGAGTTTTAAGAAAAAAGTTTGTGATGCCACCTGTGGTATTCGGTCAGTAGGGACCAACGCTGCTTAACCCCTTTACCCCCAAGGGTGGTTTGCATGTTATTGACCATGCCAATTTTTACAATTCTGACCACTGTCCCTTTAAGAGGTTATAACTCTGGAATGCTTCAACGGATCCCGGTGATTCTGACAATGATTTCTCGTGACATATTGTACTTCATGTTAGTGGTAAAATTTCCTTGAGATTACTTGAGTTTATTTGTGAAAAAAGTGGAAATTTGGCGAAAATTTTTAAAATATCACAATTTTTCAACTTTGAATTTTCATGCCCTTAAATCACAGAGGTATGTCACACAAAATACTTAATAAGTAACATTTTCCACATGTCTACTTTACATCAGCACAATTTTCGAACCAAAATTTTTTTTGTTAGGGAGTTATAAGGGTTAAATTTGACCAACAATTTCTCATTTTTACAACACCATTTTTTTTAGTGACCACATCACATTTGAAGTCACTTTGAGGGGTCTATATGATAGAAAATACCCAAGTGTGACACCATTGTAGAAATGGCACCTCTCCAGGTGCTCAGAACCGCATTCAGGAAGTTTATTAACCCTTCAGGTGTTTCACAGGAATTTTTGAAATGTTTTAAAAAAATGAACATTTAACTTTTTTTCACAAAAAAATTACTTCTGATCCCATTTGTTTTATTTTACCAAGGGTAACAGGAGAAATTGGACCCCAAAAGTTGTTGTACAATTTGTCCTGAGTAAGCCGATACCCCATATGTGGGGGTAAACCACTGTTTGGACGCATGGCAGAGCTTGGAAGGGAAGGAGTGCCATTTGACTTTTCAATGCAAAATTAGCTAGAATTGAGATAGGATGCCATATCGCGTTTGGTGAGCCCCTGATGTGCCTGAACAGTGGAAACCCCCCAAAAGTGACACCATTTTGGAAAGTAGACACCCTAAGGAACTTATCTAGATGTGTGGTGAGCACTTTGAACCCCCAAGTGCTTCACTAAAGTTTATAACGCAGAGCCGTGAAAATAAAAAATCCTTTTTTTTTCCACAAAAAATTTTTAGCCCGCAGTTTTGTATTTTCCCATGGGTAACCGGCGAAATAGGACCCAAAATTTATTGTTAAATTTGTCCTGAGTATGCTGATACCCCATATGTGGGAGTAAACCACTGTTTTGGCGCACGGCAGAGCACAGAAGGGAAGGAGCACCGTTTTACATTTTCAGCGCAGAATTGTATGGATTGAGATCGGACGTCCTGTTGCGTTTGCAGAGCCCCTGGTGTGCCTAAACAGTGGAAACCTCCAAATTTTAACTCCAATCCTAACCCCAACACACCCCTAACCCCAACACACCCCTAATCCTAATCCCAACCCTAACAACACCACTAACACCAACACACCCCTAACCCTAATCCCAACCCCAACACGCCCCTAACCCTAATCCCAACCCTAACTACACCCCAAACCCTGACACACCCCTAACCCAACCTTAAACGTAATCCAAACCCTAACCCCAACTCTAGCCCCAACCCTAACTTTAGCCCCAACCCTAACCCTAACTTTAGCCCCAACTCTAAACTCTAACCCTAACCCTAATGGGAAAATGGAAATAAATACTTTTTTTTACTTTATTATTTTTCCCTAACTAAGGAGGTGATAATGGGGGTTTGATTTACTATTTACAGTGGGATTTTACAGCGGGTTTTTATGTTTGGCAGCTGTCACACACTAAAAGATGCTTTTATTGCAAGAAATATTTTTTGCGTTACCACATTCTGAGAGCTATAATTTCACAGGTCCACAGGGTAATGTGAGGTCTTGTTTTTTGCAGGACGAGTTGACGTATTTATTGGTATCATTTTCGGGCATATGACGTTTTTTTGATCACTTTTTATTCCAATTTTTGTTAGGCAGAAAGAACAAAAACCAGCAATTGTTGAATATCTTTTGGGGGGGCATTTAGTAAAACTGATAAAGCAGTTTTATTCTTCGGGTTAGTACGATTACTGCGATACCTCATTTATTTCATTGTTTTATGTTTCGGCGCTTTTATACAATAAAAACTATTTTATAGAAAAAACAACTATTTTTGCATCACTTCATTCTGTTTAATTAAAGAAAAAAAATGAAAGAAAAAATGGCGTGGGCTCCTGTGCAATTTTCTGCACCAGAGAGGGAAAGCCAGCGACTGGTGGACTGATGTTTGTAGCCTGGGAAGGGGGTAATACCCATGGAGCTTCCCAGCCTATGAATATCAGCCTGCAGCTGTCTGCGTAGCCTTTACTTGCTATTAAAATCGGGGGACCCCCCCAAAAAATGAAGTGGGGTCCCCCTATAGTTTATAGCCAGAAAGGCTACGCAGACAGCTGCAGGCTGATATTCATAGCCTAGAGAGGGATCATGGATCTTGGCCCCCTCGGCTACAAATACTAGCTCCCAGCCGCCCCAGAAATGGCGCTTAGCCTCTCTCTTTCCACTGCCCTGTAGTGGTGGCATATGGGGTAATAAGGGGTTAACGTCACCTTTGTAAGGTGACATTAAGCCAGCTTAGTAATGGAGAGTCATCAATAAGACTCCTACCCTGATTAATCCTATAGTTGGTAAAGGGTTAATAAAACACACATGCAGAATAAAGTATTTTAATGAAATTAAACACCACACAGTTTTGCCATTTTTATTACACTGGTAATCCAAGGGAAGCCATCGATCTTTTGAAAAAATAAAAAATAAACCAACAGTATACTCTCTGTGTCCGACGCAGTGTCCCACAACAAGTCCAGCTCTGCTACATCTTGGTGCCTGACATCCAGACATAGCAGAGCTTGTAGATGACCACCGGAGATAACTCTCCAGTGATCACCTACTCTCTAGCTTTCGCGGTTAGCTGACCATGAGAACTAGCCTAGGGTGACCAGAGATAACCCCCGGTCAAGTGCATGGCAGTTCTCGCGGTAGGCTAAGTTATCACGAGAACTGCAGTGGACGCGGACTTCCGGCCTTGTGACAGGTAAGAGATTATTTAAATGAGTAGACATGTATAGTAAGCTGCGTTTACGCAGTTATTACGCATGTGAATAATCATTAGATGTGGTTTTACCGCATCTAATGATAGTCTATGGTAAATTTACTGTGCGGCGACGGAGCTTCGCTGCATTGTAAACAGACATGATGCGTTCTGGAAAGACACACCGCATGTCCGTTTATGTGGGTCAGCTGCCTGCGTCTTTTAACGCATAGTGGAGATGGGATTTCATGAAATAACCTCCACTATGCTGGACACTGCGTGTTTGACGCTGCGGCTGTACACAGTGTCTAACACGCAGCGTTTCCTGACCGTGGAAACATACCTTAGCCACTTCTATCTGGGCGCTGGCAAGCACTCATTGTCAGAAGCTTTTTGCTGCATGACTGGAGGTTGTTGGTTGGTGTGGTTGTTTTTTGAGAAGACGTTTGGTGGATTTATCTGTGACTGTTTGTTTTTTTCCCCCATCCTCCTTCTCCGGTGTATACCTTTGTTGTTTGTGTGAGTATATTTGTATAATTAGTATTTTCCTTTATCCCTGTTTTTATTACTTTGTTAGTCTGGTTGATGTATCAAAGTACACTACAACTCCCATCTTCCCTGGGTGGGAGAACTGTACAGACTGAGGGTGGATTCAGGAGCTAAAGGTACCGTCACACTTAGCGACGCTGCAGCGATACCGACAACGATCCGGATCGCTGCAGCGTCGCTGTTTGGTCGCTGGAGAGCTGTCACACAGACAGCTCTCCAGCGACCAACGATGCCGGTAACCAGGGTAAACATTGGGTAACTAAGCGCAGGGCCGCGCTTAGTAACCCGATGTTTACCCTGGTTACCATCCTAAAAGTAAAAAAAACAAACAGTACATACTTACCTACAGCCGTCTGTCCTCCAGCGCTGTGCTCTGCACTCCTCCTGCTCTGGCTGTGAGCGTCGGTCAGCCGGAAAGCAGAGCGGTGACGTCACCGCTCTGCTTTCCGGCTGACCGACGCTCACAGCCAGTACAGGAGGAGAGCAGAGCACAGCGCTGGAGGACAGACGGCTGTAGGTAAGTATGTACTGTTTGTTTTTTTTACTTTTAGGATGGTAACCAGGGTAAACATCGGGTTACTAAGCGCGGCCCTGCGCTTAGTTACCCGATGTTTACCCTGGTTACCAGTGAAGACATCGCTGAATCGGTGTCACACACGCCGATTCAGCGATGTCTGCGGGGAGTCCAGCGACCAAATAAAGTTCTGGACTTTCTTCCCCGACCAGCGACATCACAGCAGGGGCCTGATCGTTGCTGCCTGTCACACTGGACGATATCGCTAACGAGGACGCTGCAACGTCACGGATCGCTAGCGATATCGTCTAGTGTGACGGTACCTTAAGGAAAGGTACATGGCCCCGTCGCCTTCACCATCAAAAGTAATCTCGGGAACAGGGCGATCTAGGGTGCCCCTAGTGTTAGGGACAGGGAAGAAGCCCCTGGTTCCACGGCAACGAACGAGAGAGTCGTGACATGGGGCTTTTGAAATATTGAAAAAGTATTTTATGTCTGCTCCTGTTCTAATCTAACGCAATCTTCAGAAACTATTCATTGTAGAGATGGATGTTTCAGAGGTCGGGGTAGGGGCCGTTTTATCTCAGGGGCCCAAAACTCTCACTATTTTGTGGCCATGTGCATTTTTCTCAAATACATTTTTCACTGCTGAAAAAAAATTATGATGTCAGGAATCATGACTTACTTGCTGTTAAATCTGATTTTGAAGAATGGAGGCATTTTTTGGAGTGGGCAGTTCATAAAATCACTATGGTCACTGATCATAAAAATGTAACTTACATTGAATCAGCTAAACAGTAGTGATGAGCGAATATACTCGTTACTCGAGATTTCTTGAGCACGCTCGAGGGTCCTCCGAGTATTTTTTTTTAGTTTTTCTTGCCACAGCTGAATGATTTACATCTGATAGCCAGTATAAGTACATGTGGGGATTCCCTAGCAACCAGGCAACCCCCACATGTACTTTTGCTGGCTAACAAATGTAAATCATACAGCTGCGGCAAGAAAAACTAAAACTCCGAGCACTAAAAAATACTCGGAGGACCCCCGTGCGTGCTCGAGAAATCTCGAGTAACGAGTATATTCGCTCATCACTACTAAACAGTTAACTCCTAGACAGGCCAGATGGTCCTTATTTTTCTATAGAGTCAAGTTCTCTTTCACATTCAGGCCAGGGTCTAAAGCCCCCGTCACACATAGCGAGATCGCTAGCGAGATCGCTGCTGAGTCACAAGTTTTGTGACGCAACAGCGACCTCAGTAGCGATCTCGCTATGTGTGACACGTAGCAGCGACCAGGCCCCTGCTGTGAGATCGCTGGTCGTGTCGGAATGGCCTGGACCGTTTTTTGATCGTTGAGGTCCCGCTGGGTAGCACACATCGCTGTGTTTGACACCTTACCAACGACTTCGTAGACAGGACGTCCCATTGAATCGTCATGAAATAGCATCGTTGTACAGGTCGATACAGGTCGCTACAGGTCGCCGCATCGCTGCTGCGTCGTTGGGGAGATCGCACTGTGTGACATCTCACCAGCGACCACATAGCGACACATCAACGATCCCTGACAGGTCGTATCGTTGTCGGGATCGCTTAAGCGTCGCTATGTGTGACGGGGCTTAGAATGTGAAAGCTGACACATGCCATGCAGTCTTAATTCAGTTTCACCTCAATCCTCCATTGTTCCTAAGGGCATTGTGGTTTCTGTGTCCGCCATTCCAGAGTCCAATCTATTTGTACCTGTGTACTTAAAATTACGCCTGTTACACGAGTTTCATAATTCCATCTTGAGTGGTCACCCTGGGGCCACAGCTATGCAGTAAGCTATTTCCAGTCTCTTTTGGTGAACGTCTATGAGTAAAGATATTAAAGATTTTGTATCTGCCTGTGAAGGATGCATACGCGTTAAAGTTTGTCATTACCGGCCGGCCCGGGAATTGGTTCCATTGCCATAGTAATTGCAGAGTAATAACCTGGTCATATATGCGGTGGGCAACTGTTCACTGTACAGAAACTTCACCAATTAGGGAACACAAATTTTCCTGGTTATACTTGCGCCCAAAATTTTGTAATAATTAGGGAAAAACTCGCTTAAACTCATTTAAGAATCTCGAAGAGTTTTGGTTTGATATTTTTAAACAGTTCAGTTCAGCCCTGGGTGAATTGCAGGGGGTGCACAAGCAGAGAAGTGTTGACTCTGCAGTTTGCACATAGTGGTCACATGAGCATACAACTGATTAGCAACCATTCACTGGGCAAAAGTTTCACCGATTAGGGAACATAGATTTTCCTTTCAATATGCCAATTCCACTGCCCCAAAAATTTTAGACTAATTTTGTAAAAAAATAATTTTTACAAAGATTTCTTTCATGGAAGTCAAATAAATTTGGTTTGATGCTTTTCATCAATTTTGCCCGATCCCCCACACCCCTGACTCCCGGGGCAATCGCCTATTATGCCCTTGTGTGTTTGCTTGGAGCTAGTGATGAGCGAGTATACTCGTTGCTTGGGTTTTCCAGAGTTTGCTTGGGTGTCTTCCGAGTATTTTGGCGTGCTCGGAGATTGCGTTTTTGCCGACACAGCTGCATGATTTTCGGCTGCTAGACAGTCTGAATAACATGTGAGGATTCCCTAACAAACAGGCAACCCCCACATGTATTCAGACTGTCAAGCAGCTGCAAATCATACAGCTGTGTCGGCAAAAACTAAATCTCCGAGCATGACAAAATACTCGTAGGACACACAAGCACACTCGGTAAAACCCGAACAACGAGTATACTTGCTGATCACTACTTGGAGCATATTTTGAGTCTGAGGTAGTTTTATCCACAAAAACTCTCTGCAGGATTGTTAGTGATTATCCCTTACATGGTTAACCCCTCTTTTTTTTCTGTAGTGTGATACTCATACCATGCATCCTCCTTCTTTTGCATTCATTATGCCTTAGCAATTTCTTTTAACTGGTACACCTGAAGTTTTTACTCCTTACCTGCACAGCTACATGAATGACACTCATTTCACATGTTGCAGCTTTTTGTTTTAATTGGAGGCACATATAAGGGACATTTCACTTCCATCTAATGTCCTTATATGGCCTTTTCCCTTAGGAGGTTACCTCTAGTGATTGGTACCTTTGTTACCTTTTCACGTTTATATATTGTATGAACATTGATCTGTGCATTGTGAGTTTTGTTTGTTCATGTTCCTACATATAACACACTGAGTCTTTATACATTTATTTCAATTCATTTTTGCCTGCTTTTATGACATCCAGGGGTGTTGGAGATGTTACAGTTCACTTATGTACCGTACATGTTTTTAGACGGTTTTTATATTTTTTCTATATGTCATTTGATACTTAATAAAGTCATAGATTTTAAATCAATTCAGGAGGCACACTACATTTGTATTGGTCTTTTCTTCCTTTTCTTGCACCTTGCTTTCCGTACATGTTTTAGCACCCTTATATTTATATTCATCCATGTTCAATTGCATTTTATATCCTGATGCACCCTACCCATTGCCATTGCAATTTTGCCCTTTCTGACAATTTTTCTCTTTCTGACTTACTTTGTACATGTAGGAAAGTGTTGACTTTGTAGGGAGTGGAAAGGGTTCTCCTGGTCAGACATACAGTTAGCAACCATTCACTGTTCAAAAACTTCACTGATTAGGGAACATAGATTTTCCTGCTAATTTTGATTTGAGATTTGATCGGACTAGTAGAGCAAATACTAGTGTTGATTTGCTGAGTCAGGCTTGTTTAGCTTAGAAGAAAAATGAGAGGAAATCTGATTTATATGCATGACTTATTCCTTCCAAGGGCCATACTAGGAACCAAGGGGCACTCATTACGGGTGGAAGAAAGGCGATTCTGGCAGCTAATTAGGAAAGGGTTCTTTATAGTTAGAATAGTCAGAAAGTAAAATGCCCTGCCACAGGAGGTAGTAATGACAGACACTATAACAACTTTTAAAAAAGGGACGGATGATTTCTTCTTACACATAAAATTGTTTATTACAGTTAATTTAGTGACAAAATGTATGATTGGTGGAGAAAGGTTGAACTTGATGCACCTAGGTCTTTTTTTCATCCTATGTAACTATGAGTCTGGTAAAATATAGCAAATGTGGCCACTCTGGGCCAATCTCCCAGGATCAATAATTCTATAGCATGGGATATCATAAAACGTAACTTTTAATATATGAGCGATAAAATAGTTCAAACACAAATAGAACATATATGTGACACAGACTATTAAAAAGTGCTTCTGGCGAAATCATTGCAGGTAATAAAAAATTGGGGGGGATCTCCCCTGTGTCTCTGAAGATCACCCTCAGAAGGCAGCATGGGAGGACGGGGATGGGTGGAGTAGTTCAGTCCCTAATACCGCTATGGTGCCCCAAATGCAGGACTCTCGCCCTAATAGAGGCAGTAGTCAAGTGTGAGCCCTGCAATAATGAACCCCAACCATTCCAAAGAAATAATATGTGTAATATGAATGACTGAACTCACAATTTGTTTCATAAATTCTGTATAGCTCTGAAGGTCATCAAAGAACTACATAAAAGAGATGGACCATGTGCTGTGTGTGTGGGGGAGTCATAAAACCTGTGAGGGGCCATTGTGTGTCCTGTGGTGTGGTGCCTTTTGTTCTGCTGATAGAGTAAAGAGAGCACCTACATGTGAGATGGCCATCTTGTCTGGCATCTTGGAAGATACATAACCTCCTTGGTGTTTGGATTGCAAATCATTGTTCTTGATGGACAGTTTGCCTCCAGCCTAAATGGAATTTGAACCTGTCCTCAGATCTTAATAACACATGGCCCTTTTGAATACAGTCATGGCTGAAAGCATTGGCATCCTTGAAATAGTTCCAGAAAATTAAGTATTTCTCCCAGAAAATTATTGTAATTACACATGTTCCAATAAACACAAAGGAAATAAACATGTGTATAACAAAACATAATCATTTTCTGGGAGAAATACTTAATTTTCTGGAACAATTTCAAGGGTGGCAACACTTTTCTCATTGACTGTATATACAAGGATGCCATCTACAGGAAGATCCATTCTGGACTTAAGAGTGCCACCTTCAGCAGCAGCCATGTGCACGTTTCTGGAAAACTCAAAGACTGTGACCTGATCGGATGCTACTATTATGTTGAGGTGTTATTAGGGATGGGCAATGTATGGGCTATGTCTATGTGACTAATATAATGGTAGTGCACCAAGCTAGTTAGGCATCTTCCTACTTCCCATCTTTCACCACTTTCTCCTATTACTTTTTCACATTCATTGTACCCTTGTCTCTTAGTTAGGTTTCCCTTATGTACTGTATGTTTTTGTAAATATTCTATTTGTAATAAATCCCCTTTTAAAGATTCAGAAGTTCTTGTTAATTAATATTAACTGGCACGCCAAAACTCAGCAGATTCTACAAAGGACAACTCTTATATAGGAACATGTTGACCATTGTTACCTGTATCCCATGTTAATTTGGACTAGACTTAGAGGATTAATAGGTCTGACCTCCTGGATTTGATCCTAGTGATGGCCTAGTAATGGCCCCATTGTAGTATGGTCCCCCCAGTAACACCCATAGTATGATGACCCCACATTTCCCCACAAAATATGATGTCACCACAGCCACCCACACAGTATGATGGCCTCCACAGCCCCTTCAGACAGTTTGATGCCCCCACAGCTGTCTATCCAGTATGATGGGCCACACAAGCACACCTACGGTATCATGACTCCACAGACCTGCCACACAACATGATGGCCCTCACAGTTTTCCCTCACACAGTATAATGGTCAATCACAGCATGAAGCCTCCACAGGCTCCCCCAGTACTGACTGACAAAATTAAAAAAACCCTCAATTAACACTGTCCCAATCCCCTGAAGAGCTGCTCTGTTGTGTGGTGTGTGGACTGAGGCTCCTCGCTGCAGGCACAATCTAATAAAGTCATTGCATCTGCTGCACAGGCTAAATGGTGGTCTGATCCCTGTTTCACAATTGTATTCAACTTTATCTCTACCCTGAAGATGCAGATGAAATGAAGACATGTGTGTGAGAGGGGAGCATTCCCTCAAATCACTGTCCTCTTGGCGATTAAGTGGTCTTCCGCTAATAGTGGAATGCCGCTGCCACTCATTTTCGATCTAGGAATGTTTAGGATGGTTCTGCAATAGGAAATTTCAAGAAGTGTCCTACTGCAGTACCATTAATGAATATAGTGAGCTCCTTAGAACTTCCCATTCTTTCACAAATATTTGGAAAGGCAGACTGCATGGCTAGGGGCTGGATCTAACAAACCTGTTGTAATTTAAGGATTAAGAGGTGTGACTCAATACTTTTATCCATATAGTATATTTCACTGGTGTGACTTGGAATGACGTGGCTTTAGGTGATTTCCAAAAGTAGAGAACGTGCTCATCGTGGGTGGAATTTTCTTTGTATTAGGTTAGATGAATTACAAACATGAAATGTTTTTCTGCGTTACCTTTCCGTGGCATATTTGCACAACTCACTGGCGCCTGGAGGAGCATAGCCGTGCTGAGCACAGTGTAAATCCCATGATATATTGATATGTACCTGCAGCCAATGTGCTGTGCCAAATGAAGAGATTGAATGTAAACACTCAACCCATGAATGATTGCCAAATCCTGCTTATATAAAGAGGAGGAAGAAACAATGTGTCATTCTGTATCACTATGAAGCAAGTCATCATCTTGTGTGCTGGGCTTCTCAGCCTCATCCATTCCTGCTGGGCTAATGGTGTCTGCCGTAAGTATAACACAATATGGAGCATGGTGGCCATTGGACAATCACTGACTACATTACAGGATCATCTAACAGGTCTTCTGATCTTTCCATAGATGTCTCTGATGAACAGAAGTCTTCTGTCACCAGCTTGGCAGTCACCATGGCCAGAAGTGTGGGGCCATGCGTAACTCCTGACCCCAGTGTTCTTTTGGCACTGAGGTTAGGAAAGCTCAAGGACGTCTTTGCTCAAGAACTGCTGGTAAACCTTCTAAAGGAAGATGCTGTTCAGAGGATTAATAACAGTGAGTATATTTCTAGTGGCTCAAGACCCAAAAATGAATATTTGAGATACAAGCTTGAATGGAAGGAATGTGTTTTTAAGAAATTAGTACATAAAGAAATTAAAGTGGTTACTTAAATTTAGCATAATGTAATAAAAATAGTACACTGCATAGTGTAAAAGTATTTTCAAATCTTATATTTTCACACGTCTATGTTCTTAATCAAAAATAAATACGTAGGATGATGGAAGGGTCTTAAAAATGTATATTTACCAATAAAATTGAATTTGAATAATCTGTATATCCATAATTATTAGTCAATGAATTCAATTTATTTATTCTGTAAATCTTGCAACAAATAGAAGGCACACAAATGTAATGATAAATTAAAATAATACAAATGAATAATGAAATAAAATACCCCCAAATTTATATTTTAATTAAATTTCAACTTTATTGCAAATTTTCACTTATCATTCAAAAAATAGGTTTGTGTAATAACATTTGCTTTTAATTTCTGTTATTTTTTATACCTATATTTTGTATTTACATATGCTGCAATTATTTTAGGACATATACTGCTATATTTGTGTGTCTTATATCCTTTTTTATAATAGCACCTGCACAGGCAGTGCTGATAATAATAAAAGTGTAAGGAAATCACACATCCATATGGACGCATATTATGGATTGTATTACCGTAGAAGTGCAACGTGTACTGCTGTAGGCTACAATTTCAATATTCTTCCCTCTATTGCGGAAGCATATTAAAAGCAAGTCCACTACTAGAATATTGACGAATAAATCTCAGGATAATAGCTGAGGTGGGTGCTGGGTGTCGGACCTTTACCTTTCTGATATTGATGACCTGTCATACTGAGAAGTCCTTCATATCACTGCAAGGGACAACCCCATTAAAGACACAGGTCTGAAGGGATTGAGATCTGTATGTGGACTAAGCTGCCGTTACATAGGGCATCACATGCAGCTGACACATTCACTTTAAGGAAATCCAGATCATCATAATTATCCTGTAAAGTATTAGGAAGTGTAGAAAGAATGTAGAAATTCTTTAGTGCTGTACATAATTGCGAAAGGCATATGGGGTAGGATTACACATGGGCAGATAATTGCCTTGAAATGCCTTTAACTCTTTCATTGTTCATTCATATTTTACAGAGTTAAACTTATTTTATTTTATTATTTCCCATTTTGTTTTTATTTAATATTTGATTTGTGGGAGGGTTGTGATTAGATTCTGACCCCTCTCTCTTAAACTGCCATCCAAAAAATATTTTTATTGCGGGAAAACAAAGAGAGCTTCAACTCTATACTGATGGCTGATAGAACTTTTTCGTATATGAACCATAAGGACAGCAATGCCTGGACCAGCCATGGGTCTCCTGATCCAACTCATGAGCTTCATATATGCTTATGAGGCTGTTGCATTTTGGTCAGGAGAGAGACCAGCGGTCAGGCTGGACATTGCTTTCTATGCTCAGACCATAACAGTTGGATGTGTGAAACTGGATGTGTGAACATTCAGATTGTCCCATATACTGTAACTGTCCTAGTGTCTTAGTACCATTTATTTTTTACATAATATCATTTTACTTACCTTGTCGTTTGCCATAAGTTATAGACAAACCAATTACTTGATGTTCTAATTTATATGGCTTATTATCCTTTTTGTTAATTGACATTTGGAGTGTGTTATTGATTAATATAGTTAACCACCAGAGGACATATCCAAAAACATGAAGGTGAGAAGCTTCAACTGTAGAAGGCCTTAAGTAGGATCTTAACAGGTGTCTTAACCAAATTAACTGTTAAACTTTCATTGTACAGCAATGCTGCCATATCTGTAGGGGCATATGGATCCCAAGGTCTTGCTTTCACTAGACCATGAACTGTAGCATAGTGTCAGAGGAGGGACACTATTGAGAATAGACTATACTCAGGAAATCATGTCCTTTTGTTTTCGAGATTACACTCGTGATAGAGGTGGTAACCTGGAGCCATCAGCATTCTCAGAGAATGTAAAATTTCAGACTGGTGAAAAGATTCACATGGTGGGGATGAAAATTTCTTTACAACTGATTGTCGCTGTAACAATATAGTGTAAGTCTAGGTTCATATTGCGTTAGAGCAATCCGTTTAGCGCCTAGCGCTAGCGGATTGCGCTAACGCAATGTTGTTTTATGGGGTCGCGTTAAACGTCCCCGCTCTCGCAGATCTCAGATCTGCGAGAGCGGGGAACGGACCTCGGGCGCGCCGCAGATGCTGCAAGCAGCATCCGCGGCGCGCCACAAAACACCGGCACATCGCTAGCGCATGCCGAAAATGGCACGCGCTAGTGATGCGCGTCACCATTGTTGTTAATGGGCGCGCTAACAGACGCGTTGCACGGCGTTAATTTTGCCGTGCAACGCTGTCCATTAGCACGGTCACATTAACGCAATATGAACCAAGCCTAAGGCAGCAGCTTGTACGACAGTGTGGTAATGAGGCAGTGACCTAGGTTAGACTATCTGAAAAGTCTTTATTTTTGTAGCTTACAAAAATAACTCAAACATTATCCTTCAGTTTGCAGTCTGTATAAAAATTGATTGTCGTGGCCGACTGCACCCCCATATCACTTCTGGGTGCGTCAATGGCTTATCCATTTTTGGATTTGTGGCAGCTCTGGTTCCACTATGTTTTAAATGTAGCTTTTTTCCTTTCAGGCCAGTGGGGGGTTAATGTCAATTTCCCTTGCTGGCAATCTGTTGCAATTGCAAAGTTGCTCTGTCAGCTGATGTGGGTGGTGACTACTCCCACCATCCTTTAAATAGTCACCTGATGCATCAGCTGACTGTCTGTGACAGAGCAATCTATGTTGACCAAGCCTGGAGTAAGGAGCTCTCTGGCTGCTGTGGTGAATCAGTTGGTTTCATGGAGTTCGTGGTCTGGGTGCCTTTCTTCTGCTGAGCGGTGCTTTGCAGCACAGAAGGCTATTAAGCTAAATTTGGTGTTTTTCCTAGTTTATCGTGTTTGTCACTGTTCCCTGTGTTGTTCCATCTGCAGTGATGAGGCTAGCACCCTTGTTGGCCAGTGCACTAGCCAGTGCAGTGCTAAGTGACAGCGAGGGATGAGGTTCCTGATGGTGGTGGGGTGAGGACCCATTTAGGGCGTTAGAGGAGTGCAGGGACAGACTCAGGTTTTTAGCTCAGGAGGTCTCCATCACTCATTCCCTATTGGAAGGCCTTCCTCTCCCCATTTCTATCCCGTTGTGTGTGTCATACCGTCTGCTGACAAATCCCCAGTTGGGTCACTGTATTTCGTGACACACACCCAAGCATTAACTGTGTCACCCGGCAGCTAGACCTTGCATTCCTGTGGACTATGTGACAAAGTCACTGTTGAAGTGATGGAGGGGAGATACGTGTCACTGCGCACGATGGCGTCAGTGATCTAAAACCAGAATTGTTTCTTCCAGCACACTATGAGTTGGGTCAGTTTTTTGAAAGTTATATTATGTCTGGTTTTAGTGGAACACCATAGAGCAGGAGGGAGAGGTCCACCATATCTCCACATGCAGAGTCCTGACAGGATATTTGTGATGTTAGGATCATGTGATCAGTCACATGATGGAGAGTCACATGGTCTGGCTTTAACTAGCTGAACTCCAATGTTAGTCTGGGCTTTTGAGGGCCTAGAGAGGAAGACTCCAGGGGAGTGTTTGTGCACATAGTGCTTGTGCAATGACTTTGTTAACCCTGAGTGGGCTGACTCCCACTAGTGCAAGGACTGCACGAAGTGCTACCGTTTTGTTTTGCTGTTTTGCACAGAGGGCCATGTTTAGGTTTGTGCTTAAAACTTTGGTTTATGCTGTACTAATAAACCAAGTGCATTCTTAAAGGTGGTTCAACTCTTCCATATTTTTGACTAACTTATGGCGCTTTAAGTACTGCACTTCTGCACCTTGTGACCCTACTCACTACAGATATATCTTGAAAACGGACACACAAAGAGTCGGATCGTTGATTTAGTTATATGAAATTCACTGGGTCTTTTGCTCTTTTTGTTCAATAAACTGTTTTGCAACACATTTTTGAGTGCCAAAGTTTATACACTGTATGATATATTTATTTACTTCTGGGCACCAAATGTAAACTGTTGAGCACCCACTTTTCCATCTATCCCTTAAAAAAAATGGTGTCATGAGTTGCATATTGGTACTGACACTACGTGTCAGCATGATAAAAATGGTGTTCTGAGGATAGCACAAGAGTATATTCATGTATTCAGCAAACATGCCCTTAACTTTGGTAGAGTAAGCTCCTTCGAACATCACATACCCACAGGGACCAATCTGACAACAAAAGAAAAGTGTAGACGAATTCACCATGCAAATTATCAGCAGGCAAAATATATGTTTAAGGAGCTAAAGCAGGCAGGAGTGGTTAGGGAAAGCCCCTTTAGTTTTGGTTAAAAAGAAGGATGGGTGCATCCACATGTGTGTTGACTACCGTAAAATTAGCAATGTTACCCATAAAAATGTATGCGCATTAACCTACATTGTGGAGTCTCTAGATGCTCTTAGGGAAGATAGGTATTTCTCTATCCTGGACTTTCCCAGTGGGTATTGGCAGGTTCCGGTTGCTGAAGCTGATAAGAAGACAGCCTTTACGATGCCAATGGGACTGTTCGAGTTCAACTTTTATGTTGTTCAGTCTGTGCAATGCATTGAGAACTGTTTGAAGATTAATGGAGTGTTGCTTAAGGCATAAGAAACAGTACTCCAGTATCTGGAGGATATAATCATCTATTCCAAGACCTACGAGGAACACTTGCTACATTTTGCCAAGGTGTTCGAATCCCTGGCAAAGTTTGGATTGAAAGTGAAGCCATCAAAGTGCCATTTCCTGAAACCCAAGTTTCAGTGTCTGGGGCTTGTTGTTAGCACAGAAAGAGTGACTCCAGATCCAGACAAGGTGACTGTTAACCGTGACTGGACAGCGCCAACCATCATCCGGGAAGTCAGTTCCTTGGTCTTGAAGGCTAGTACTACCGCTTCATTTCCGACATTTCAAAGTTGGTGGCTTCACTGCAAGAATTTCTGGTGGGTCAATCCGTAAAGACAAGACACAACAGTTCTCCAATTGAATGGAATGCAAGGCTGGAAGAGTATTTCCAAGGCTTGAAACAGGCCCTTACTGGGAAAGAAGTCTTGGCATAGCCTCACTAAAGATGTGCGAACCCTTGACCTCGAACTTGCCCCTGACCCAAACCCAAAAGAAGTCAATGGGGATCTGAACTTCGGTGCTTTAAAATGGCTGTAAAATGGTCATAGTCAGGGCTAGGGGACTGCAAAAGAAAGCTAAATGGGGGTAAGAGCAGCACAATTGCTCTGCAAACAAATGTGGATAGGGAAATGATTTAAAATAGGACAGAATAAACAAAATAGAAAAAAGTAAAAATCTTGAACCTGTAGGTGGAGGTCCAAGTGGAGCAGGTGGACGTGGCGGTGTAGGTGGAAGGGGCAGGTGAGGAGGTATTCAACACTGTTTTAGTAGGGCTTTTTTGTATTAGTTAGGGAGCAGACTTAAAAGAACATAGAATAAAAAAAATTAAAATGAAAATAATCTAGAGACTGAAGTCCAAGTGGAGGAGGTTGAGTTGTAGGTGGACGTGTCATAGGATGAGGAGGCCCACTTCTGCT
Source organism: Ranitomeya imitator (assembly GCF_032444005.1). Lineage (NCBI taxonomy): Eukaryota > Metazoa > Chordata > Amphibia > Anura > Dendrobatidae > Ranitomeya > Ranitomeya imitator. The sequence continues at coordinate 644,913,816 of NC_091283.1, read as the reverse complement.
TTTTGATGACACTGCTGTCTGTGTCTCCTTGGGCCATCTATCTGGACCTGGCCAACAATTGAAAGAAATTGACTGCACTGATGCCCAAACACTTGTTCTGTTAGGGTATGACTACGTGGGAGGGGTAGTGCAAACGGTCAGCAAACCACTGCAGGACATGTCTGATAATGATGAAACACAGGTGCCAACTGCTGCAGATTTCTGCTGTTTGTCATCTGGCAAGAAGGGCATGGGTGAGGACGGTGTGGAACATTATGTGGAGGATTATTATTAGTAGTTTTTTTTTAGAGCACCATTGATTCCATGGTGCTGTGGATGAGGACAAGTTACCGTATATACTCGAGTGTAAGCTGACCCGAGTATAAGCCGAGACCCCTAATTTTGACACAAAAAACTGAGAAAACTTAATGACTCGAGTATAAGCCTAGGGTGGACAATGCAGCAGCTACCGGTAAAATTCAAAAATAAAAATAGGTACCAATAAAACTAAAATTAATTGAGATATCAGTAGGTTAAGTGTTTTTGAATATCCATATTGAATCAGGAGCCCCATATAATGCTCCATATAGTTCATAAGAAACAGAACACAATGCAGTCACAGAATCCAATAAAAAATACCTTTATTATAAATCAATCTAAAAGTTTACATATAGAAAACCAAACAGATAGCGTACAATGAAACTAGCAGATGACACAACATATGCCACAGGCAACATGAAAAAAGCAGTCGCCCAAGGTATAGTGACCCCAGCAATGGTCCAGAAACAACCAGCAGGCGTATAGAAGCACACCACATGTCAACTATCTGCTGCTCAAAGAATAGCAAGCAGCGCTGCCATATAGGGCTAAAGAATATCCAAGGCAATTTACCAGTAGTGTGGCAGCAGACATGTGAGAAACAACAATCCACTATGCATATTACCTGCTGCAGTGAATCCGGACCAGCGTGGGGGACACCGGACCACCCCGACGCGCGTTTCGGTAAATGTACCTTCCTCAGGGGGTGCAAGTGGTGTGCTTCTATACGCCTGCTGGTTGTTTCTGGACCATTGCTGGGGTCACTATACCTTGGGCGACTGCTTTTTTCGTTTTGCCTGTGGCATATGTTGTGTCATCTGCTAGTTTCATTGTACGCTATCTGTTTGGTTTTCTATATGTAAACTTTTAGATTGAATTATAATAAAGGTATTTTTTATTGGATTCTGTGACTGCATTGTGTTCTGTTTCTTATCCGTAGTATTGGCAGTTATCCATATTGTCCATGGATGGGTGGTGTAAATTTGGAGATATACAGTGGGGCAAAAAAGTATTTAGTCAGTCAGCAATAGTGCAAGTTCCACCACTTAAAAAGATGAGAGGCATCTGTAATTTACATCATAGGTAGACCTCAACTATGGGAGATAAACTGAGAAAAAAAAATCCAGAGAATCACATTGTCTGTTTTTTTAACATTTTATTTGCATATTATGGTGGAAAATAAGTATTTGGTCAGAAACAAACAATCAAGATTTCTGGCTCTCACAGACCTGTAACTTCTTCTTTAAGAGTCTCCTCTTTCCTCCACTCATTACCTGTAGTAATGGCACCTGTTTAAACTTGTTATCAGTATAAAAAGACACCTGTGCACACCCTCAAACAGTCTGACTCCAAACTCCACTATGGTGAAGACCAAAGAGCTGTCAAAGGACACCAGAAACAAAATTGTAGCCCTGCACCAGGCTGGGAAGACTGAATCTGCAATAGCCAACCAGCTTGGAGTGAAGAAATCAACAGTGGGAGCAATAATTAGAAAATGGAAGACATACAAGACCACTGATAATCTCCCTCGATCTGGGGCTCCACGCAAAATCCCACCCCGTGGGGTCAGAATGATCACAAGAACGGTGAGCAAAAATCCCAGAACCACGCGGGGGGACCTAGTGAATGAACTGCAGAGAGCTGGGACCAATGTAACAAGGCCTACCATAAGTAACACACTACGCCACCATGGACTCAGATCCTGCAGTGCCAGACGTGTCCCACTGCTTAAGCCAGTACATGTCTGGGCCCGTCTGAAGTTTGCTAGAGAGCATTTGGATGATCCAGAGGAGTTTTGGGAGAATGTCCTATGGTCTGATGAAACCAAACTGGAACTGTTTGGTAGAAACACAACTTGTCGTGTTTGGAGGAAAAAGAATACTGAGTTGCATCCATCAAACACCATACCTACTGTAAAGCATGGTGGTGGAAACATCATGCTTTGGGGCTGTTTCTCTGCAAAGGGGCCAGGACGACTGATCCGGGTACATGAAAGAATGAATGGGGCCATGTATCGTGAGATTTTGAGTGCAAACCTCCTTCCATCAGCAAGGGCATTGAAGATGAAACGTGGCTGGGTCTTTCAAAATGACAATGATCCAAAGCACACCGCCAGGGCAACAAAGGAGTGGCTTCGTAAGAAGCATTTCAAGGTCCTGGAGTGGCCTAGCCAGTCTCCAGATCTCAACCCTATAGAAAACCTTTGGAGGGAGTTGAAAGTCCGTGTTGCCAAGCGAAAAGCCAAAAACATCACTGCTCTAGAGGAGATCTGCATGGAGGAATGGGCCAACATACCAACAACAGTGTGTGGCAACCTTGTGAAGACTTACAGAAAACGTTTGACCTCTGTCATTGCCAACAAAGGATATATTACAAAGTATTGAGATGAAATTTTGTTTCTGACCAAATACTTATTTTCCACCATAATATGCAAATAAAATGTTAAAAAAACAGACAATGTGATTTTCTGGATTTTTTTTTCTCAGTTTGTCTCCCATAGTTGAGGTCTACCTATGATGTAAATTACAGACGCCTCTCATCTTTTTAAGTGGTGGAACTTGCACTATTGCTGACTGACTAAATACTTTTTTGCCCCACTGTATATATCTTTGATTACTGAATAATATTATTTTTGCACCACTAACGATGCTTATTGGAATTCTTTTCCATATAGTTCATGATGGGTCCCATAAGATGCTCCATACAGTTCATGATAGGCCTCATAAGATGCTCCATACAAAAAACGCCCCATATAATGCTCCATAAAGTTTATGATGGGCCCCATAAAATGCTCCATATTAAAATATGCCCCATATAATGCTACGCAAAGGTTAATAATGGCCCCATAAGATGCTCCATAGAGATATTTGCCCCATATAATGCTGCATAAAAGTTGATTATTGCTCCATAAGATGCTCCATGGAAACATTTGCCCCATATAATGCTGCATAAAAGTTGATTATTGCCCCAAAAGATGCTCCATAGGAAATTTGCCCCATATAATGCTACATAAAAGTTGATTATTGCCCCATAAGATGCTCCATAGGAAATTTGGCAAGAGCTTGCTATGTGTTGTGAATTCTGTTGTCGAACTCCCTCCTGTGGTCGTGAATGGTACTTCGGTGAGTTCTGTCTATGGGCTCCCTCTGGTGGCTGTGAGTGAAGCTGCTGCTTCTGAGGTTTCTTACACAGGTGACGTGGTTTATCCTTTGGTTGACTGCTCTATTTAACTCCTCTCAGATCGTTACTCCATGCCAGCTGTCAATGTTTTTGCATTGGTTCAGTTCGCTCCTGGATCTCTCTGGTGACCTGCCTTCTCCTGCAGAAGCTAAGTTCCTGATAGTCATTATTTGTTCATTGTTTTCTTGTCCAGCTGGTTTTCATGATTTTGTCTTGCTAGCTGGAAGCTCTGGGATGCAGAGTGGCCCCTTCGCACCGTGAGTCGGTGCGGAGGTCTTTTTTGCACACTCTGCGTGGTCTTTTGTAGGTTTTTGTGCTGATCGCAAAGTTACCTTTCCTATCCTCTGTCTATTTAGTAAGTCTGGCCTTCCTTTGCTGAAACCTGTTTCATTTCTGCGTTTGTGACTTTCATCTTTACTCACAGTCAATATATGTGGGGGGCTCCCTTTACCTTTGGGGAATTTGTCTGAGGCAAGGTAGGCTTTATTTTCTATCTCTAGGGCTAGATAGTTCTTAGGCTGTGACGAGGCGCCTAGGTCTGGTCAGGAGCGCTCCACGGCTATTTTTAGTGTGTGTGATAGGATTAGGGCTTGCGGTCAGCAGAGCTCCCACATTCCAGAGCTCGTCCTGTATGAGTTTTAACTATCAGGTCATTCCAGGTGCTCCTAACCACCAGGTCATAACAGCTATGTACACCTTGGAGGTGCTGGCCAGCTCTGTGGAAAGTGTACTGTTGGAATGTGTGTTTAGTACAGCAGGAGGTGTGATCACAGGCAGGTGCATTCGCCTATCCACAGCCAATGTGGGCAAGCTCACATTAAAATGAACCAGGTATGGATTCCACAGGACTTGTCCATACCTTTTGCTGAATATAGAAGTATGCTGGCCGCAAGCAGCCATTGTTAGACTGTACCGCAGATTGTTTGTTCTATTCTCCAGTCACAATGTTTTGTGGCCTACCCAAATAAAAAAAGAGGGTGTTTTGCAGAGTTCACCCACACAGGCTGTTTTACAGAGTACCCACACAGAAACGCATGCAGAGTACACACACACATTTTTCTGGCACAGTATTTCCACAGACACAGTTGCATAGTAGAAACATTTCTTTTTCCGCACAGTATTCCCACAGACACATGTGCAGAATATAACTATATTTTAGGCATCCAACTCGGACATAGTGGCAGAGTATAAATATTTTTTAGGCACACTACTCTCACACACACAGCTGCAGAGTACACAGAGACTTTTTGGCACAGTACTTCAAGAGGCTTTTTGGCACAGTACTCCCAGAGGCTTTTTGCACAATACTCCCAGAGGTGGGGTTACAAAGGCTTAAAGGCAAAGTTTTTTTTTTTAGGCAGAGCTGCAACTCGTACAAATACAGCAGTAGAGTAAAAAATACATTTTTTAGACACACTACTCACAAAAAGATGACTGCAGAGTACAGTAACTTGTTGAAACACTACTCGACACATTGATAGAATAAAATTATTTTTTAGGCCCACAAATGGGAAGACAGAGATGGCTGCAAAGTGCATTTTTTTCAGACACAATAGTTGCAAAAAAACTAGAGTAGTTATTTTTTACCCACACTACTTGCTGAAAACAATGCATAGTGCACACATTTTTTACAGACACTACTAAAAAAAAACCACTACAGAGTACACTAATTTTTTACACACACTACTCACAAAAAATGGTGCAGAGTACACTTATTTTTTATGCAAACTGCTCATATAGACGCAGCAGTATAGTAAAATTATTGGTTTTGCCTAGAAATGGCAACGAGCCAGCTGAAGCCAATTGCTTATTTCACAGACTGCTAAAAAAACACACACTGAGCAAGAAAATGTATTTATGTGGCTTAGAAATGGCCACGAGATGGCTGATGCCAATTATTTTTTTCACAGACTAATAGAAAACAGACAGCAGTCCTGAAGAATTATTTTTTTGGAATACTAATGGCAATAAGTAGGCTAATGCAAATTACTTATTTCTCAGAGTACTAGAAAACACAAACCGATCCTGAAATATTTTTTTGGCCTAGAAATGGCAACAAGATGGGTGATGCTAATTTTTTATTTCCCTGACTAATAAAAAATACACACCAGTCCATAAAAATTTTTTTGTGGCCTAGAAAGGGTAATGATAAGGCTGATTATTGATTTACAAAAGTAATAATAATAATAAATTTATTTATATAGCGCCAACATATTCCGCAGCGCTTTACAAATTATAGAGGGGACTTGTACAGACAATAGACATTACAGCATAACAAAAATCATAGTTCAAAATAGATACCAAGAGGAGTGAGGGCCCTGCTCGCAAGCTTACAAACTATGAGGAAAAAAGGGAGACACAAGAGGTGGATGGTAACAATTGCTTTCGTTGTTCGGACCAGCCATAGTTGTTGTGAATTCTGCTCTTGGGCTCCCTCCGGTGGTTGTTGATGGTAATGCAGTTATTCCTGAGCAGCAGTCTTGGACAGGTGTTTCTGCTAATTGCAATTCGGACTGGGGTATTTAGCTGTGCAGGACTCATTAGTCCTTGCCAGTAGTCAATGTTCCTTTGGAAGTGTTGGTCCTCTGCCTGGCCCCTCCTGCTTGCTGCAAATTCAGCTAAGATAAGTGTTTTCTTCATTTTTTAGACACACTGCTGTGTGTTTATTTTCTGTGCTTATCTTGTTTCTATTTTGTTCCTGCTAGACTGTGCCTGTTGTTTTTCTCAGTCTAGTTGGACTCGCTGGAGTCGCAGATATACTCTCCACATCTTTAGTTAGGTGGTGGAGTTTTCGTATTTTTCTGCTGTGGATATTTTGTAGTGTTTTTATGCTGACCGCATAGTATCCTGTACTAACCTTCCCTATCTAGGTAGAAGTGGCCTCCTTTGCTTATCCCTGTTTTCTGTCTGCGTGTGTCTTTTCCTCTCCTACTCACAGTCATTATTTGTGGGGGGCTACCTATCCTTTGGGGGTCTACTCTGAGGCAAGAGAGTTTTCCTATTTCCATCTTTAGGGATATTTAGTCCTTAGGCTGTGTCGAGGTGTCTAGGTCTGGTTAGGCACACCCCACAGCTACTTCTAGTTGCGGTGATAGGATCAGGGGTTGCGGTCAGTAAAGTTACCACTGCTCCAGCGAAGGTCATTTCATGCTGCTCCAAGGCCACCTGATCATAACAGTACTACTGGCCAACAATGAGTTAATTGCATCTCAGAAGAAGGAAGGAAAGATCTTGAGACATTTTTTTTTCTTCAGTCTGTTTTGTCTTATCCTCCCTCTTTATCTCTGGGTGGCTAAAGAGCCTTGTGCTAGCATGAGTGTTCAGGAATTAGCTTCTCGTGTACACCAGCTTGCTGCTAGAGTACAGGGTATTTCTGATTACATTGTTCAGACTCCTGCTTTAGAACCGAAGATACCTACTCCTGATTTGTTTTTTGGTGACAGGTCCAAATTTTTGAGTTTTAAAAACAACTGTAAACTGTTTTTTGCATTGAAACCTCGATCCTCCGGGGATTCCATTTAACAAGTTAAGATCATCATTTCCCTGCTGCGTGGTGATCCACAGGATTGGGCATTTTCCCTGGAATCTGGGGATCCTGCTTTGCTTAATGTAGACTCCTTTTTTCAGGCGTTAGGATTACTGTATGATGAACCTAATTCGGTGGATCAAGCTGAGAAGACCTTGTTGGCCCTGTCTCAGGGTCAAGAGGCGGCAGAATTGTATTGTCAGAAATTCAGAAAATGGTCTGTATTGACTAAATGGAATAATGATGCTTTGGCGGCAATTTTCAGAAAGGGTCTTTCTGAATCCGGTAAAGATGAAATGGTGGGGTTTCCCACACCCTCCAATCTGAGTGATTCTATGTCTCTGGCCATTCAGATTGATCGGCGCTTGTGGGAGCGCAGAACTGTGCGCGCTATGGCGTTATCCTCAGAGCAAATTCCTGAGCCAATGCAGTGTGATAGGATTCTGTCTAGAACGGAACGACAAGGTTTCAGACATCAGAATAGGTTGTGTTATTATTGTGGCGACGCTTCCCATGTCATTTCTGTTTGCCCTAAGCGGACCAAGAGGATCGCCAGTTCATTTACCATCAGTACTGTACAACCTAAATTTCTGTTATCTGTGTCCTTGATCTGTTCATTGTCATCATTTTCTGTCATGGCGTTTGTGGATTCAGGCGCCGCCTTGAACTTAATGGACTTTGAGTTTGCCAGGCGTTGTGGTTTTCCATTGCAGCCTTTGCAGAACCCTATTCCTTTAAGGGGCATTGATGCTACACCCTTGGCTAAAAATAAGCCCCAGTTTTGGACACAGGTGACCATGCGCATGGCGCCAGCCCATCAGGAAGATTGTCGATTTCTGGTGTTGCATAATTTGCATGATGCTATCGTGCTGGGTTTTCCATGGTTGCAAGTACATAATCCTGTTTTGGATTGGAAGTCCATGTCTGGACAAGTTGGGGTTGTCAGGGGGTTCATAATGATTTTCCTCTGATGTCTATCGCCCCTTCTCCCTCTTCTGAAATTCCGGAGTTTTTGTCTGATTTTCAGGATGTATTCGATGAGCCCAAGTCCAGTTTCCTTCCACCACACAGGGACTGCGATTGTGCTATTGACTTGATTCCAGGCTGTAAGTTTCCTAAGGGCCGACTTTTCAACCTGTCTGTACCTGAACATACCGCCATGCGGAGCTATATTAAGGAGTCTTTGGAGAAAGGGCATATTCGTCCATCTTCTTCACCGTTGGGAGCGGGGCTCTTTTTTGTTGCTAAAAAAGATGGTTCCTTAAGACCCTTTATTATCGCCTCTTGAATAAGATCAAGGTCAAGTTTCAATATCCTTTACCTTTGCTTTCCGATTTGCTTGCTAGGATTAAGGGAGCTACTTGGTTTACTAAGATTGACCTTCGGGGGGCTTATAATCTTGTTCGTATTATGCAGGGTGATGAATGGAAAACTGCGTTTAACACGCCCGAGGGCCATTTTGAATACCTTGTGATGCCATTCGGACTCTCTAATGCTCCATCTGTTTTTCAGTCCTTCATGCATGATATCTTCCGGGATTATCTTGATAAATTCCTGATTGTATATTTGGACGATATTTTGATTTTTTCCGATGATTGGGAGTCTCATGTGCAGCAGGTCAGGATGGTATTTCAGATCCTTCGTGACAATGCCTTGTTTGTGAAAGGGTCTAAGTGTCTTTTTGGGGTGCAGAAGTTTTCCTTTTTGGGCTTTATTTTTTCTCCCTCGTCTATAGAGATGGATCCGGTTAAGGTTCAGGCCATTCATGATTGGATTCAGCCCACATCCGTGAAGAGCCTTCAGAAATTTTTGGGTTTTGCTAATTTTTATCGCCGTTTCATTGCTAATTTTTCCAGCGTGGTTAAACCCTTGACTGATTTGACGAAGAAGGGCGCTGATGTGGCGAATTGGTCCCCTGTGGCTGTCTCTGCCTTTCAGGAACTTAAGCATCGTTTTACTTCTGCTCCTATGTTGCGTCAACCGGATGTTTCTCTTCCATTTCAGGTTGAGGTTGATGCTTCTGAGATTGGGGCAGGGGCTGTTTTGTCTCAGAGGGATCCTGTTGGTTCCTTAATGAAACCGTGTGCCTTCTTTTCCCGTAAGTTTTCGCCTGCTGAACGCAATTATAATGTCGGCAATCGGGAGTTGTTGGCTATGAAGTGGGCGTTTGAGGCGTGGTGACATTGGCTTGAGGGAGCTAAGCACCGTATTGTGGTCTTGACCGATCATAAGAATCTGATTTACCTCGAGTCTGCCAAACGGTTGAATCCTAGACAGGCTCGATGGTCCTTGTTTTTTTCTCGTTTTGATTTCGTGGTCTCGTACCTTTCGGGTTCTAAGAATATTAAGGCTGATGCCCTCTCTAGGAGTTTTTTTGCCTGATTCTCCTGAGGTCTTGGAACCAGTCGGTATTTTGAAGGAAGGGGTGGTCCTTTCTGCCATTTCTCCTGATTTACGACAGGTTCTTCAGAAATTTCAGGCTGACACACCTGATCGTTGTCCTGTGGGGAAGCTGTTTGTTCCTGACAGATGGACTAGTAGAGTGATTTCTGAGGTTCACTGTTCTGTGTTGGCTGGTCATCCTGGCATTTTTGGTACCAGAGACTTGGTTGGTAGGTCATTTTGGTGGCCTTCTTTATCGCGTGATGTGCGGTCTTTTGTGCAGTTCTGTGGGACTTGTGCGCGGGCCAAGCCTTGTTGCTCCCGTGCTAGTGGGTTGCTTTTGCCATTGCCGGTCCCTGAGAGGCCCTGGACGCATATTTCTATGGATTTTATTTCCGATCTTCCTGTTTCCCAGAGAATGTCAGTTATCTGGGTTGTTTGTGACCGACTCTCTAAGATGGTTCATTTGGTGCCTTTGCCTAAATTGCCTTCTTCTTCTGATTTGGTTCCGTTGTTTTTTCAGCATGTGGTCCGTTTGCATGGTATTCCTGAGAATATTGTGTCCGACAGAGGTTCCCAGTTTGTTTCTAGGTTTTGGCGGGCCTTTTGTGCTAGGCTGGGCATTGATTTGTCTTTTTCTTCTGCATTTCATCCTCAGACAAATGGCCAGACTGAGCGTACTAATCAGACTTTAGAGACTTATTTGAGATGCTTTGTGTCTGCTGATCAGGATGATTGGGTGGCTTTTTTGCCATTGGTCGAGTTTGCCCTTAATAAACGGGCTAGTTCGGCTACTTTGGTTTCGCCTTTTTTTTGTAATTTTGGTTTTCATCCTCGTTTTTCTTCTGGGCAGGTTGAGTCTTCTGACTTTCCTGGTGTGGATTCTGTGGTTGACAGGTTGCAGCAGATTTGGGCTCAGGTGGTGGACAATTTGGTGTTGTCTCAGGAGGAGGCTCAACGTTTTGCTAACCGACGTCGCTGTGTTGGTTCCCGGCTTCGGGTTGGGGATCTGGTTTGGTTATCTTCCCGTCATGTTCCTATGAAGGTTTCTTCTCCTAAGTTTAAGCCTCGGTTTATTGGTCCTTATAGGATTTCTGAGATTATTAATCCGAAGTCTTTTCGTCTGGCGCTTCCGGCCTCATTTGCTATCCATAATGTCTTCCATAGATCTTTGTTGCGGAAATATGTGGAGCCCGTTGTTCCCTCTGTTGATCCTCCGGCCCCTGTGTTGGTCGATGGGGACTTGGAATATGTGGTTGAGAAGATTTTGGATTCTCGTTTTTCGAGGCGGAAGCTTCAGTACCTTGTCAAATGGAAGGGTTATGGCCAGAAGGATAATTCTTGGGTTTCGGCCTCTGATGTCCATGCCGCTGATTTGGTTCTTGCCTTTCATCTTGCTCGTCCTGACCGGCCTGGGGGCTGTTATGACCTGGTGGTCAGGACAATAATGGACCTGGTGGTTAAGAGCACACGGAATGACCTGATAGTTACTGATAATAAAGGACGAGCTCTGGGACATGGGAACTCTGCTGACCGCAATCCCTAATCCTATCAAACACACTAGAAATAGCCGTGGATTGCGCCTAACGCTCCCTATGCAACTCGGCACAGCCTAAGGAACTAGCTAGCCTTGAAGAAAAAAAAATAAAGCCTACCTTGCCTCAGAGAAATTCCCCAAAGGAAAAGGCAGCCCCCCACATATAATGACTGTGAGTAAAGATGAAAATACAAACACAGAGATGAAATAGATTTAGCAAAGTGAGGCCCGACTTACTGAACAGACCAAGGATAGGAAAGGTTACTTTGCGGTCAGCACAAAAACCTACAAAAAGACCACGCAGAGGGCGCAAAAAAGACCCTCCGCACCGACTCATGGTGCGGAGGCGCTCCCTCTGCGTCCCAGAGCTTCCAGCAAGCAAGACAACAATAAAAATAGCAAGCTGGACAGAAAAATAGCAAACCAAAGAAATACAAGCTGGAACTTAGCTTCTGCTGGGAAGACAGGTCACAAGAACGATCCAGGAGTGAACTAGACCAATACTGGAACATTGACAGGTGGCATGGAGCAAAGATCTAAGTGGAGTTAAATAGAGCAGCCAGCTAACGAATTAACCTCGTCACCTGTGGAAGGAAACTCAGAAACACCCACCAGAGGAAGTCCATGGACAGAACCAGCCGAAGTACCATTCGTGACCACAGGAGGGAGCCCGACAACAGAATTCACAACAGTACCCCCCTTGAGGAGGGGTCACCGAACCCTCACCAGAGCCCCCAGGCCGACCAGGATGAGCCAAATGAAAGGCACGAACCAGATCGGCAGCATGAACATCAGAGGCAAAAACCCAGGAATTATCTTCCTGACCATAACCCTTCCACTTGACCAGGTACAGGAGTTTCCTTCTCGAAACACGAGAATCCAAAATCTTCTCCACCACATACTCCAACTCCCCCTCAACCAACACCGGGGCAGGAGGATCAACGGATGGAACCACAGGCGCCACGGATCTCCGCAATAACGACCTATGGAACACATTATGGATGGCAAAAGATGCAGGAAGGGCCAAACGAAATGAGACAGGATTGATAACCTCAGAAATCTTATACGGACCAATGAAACAAGGCTTAAACTTAGGAGAGGAAACCTTCATAGGAACATAACGAGACAACAACCAAACCAAATCCCCAACACGAAGTCGGGGACCCACACAGCGCCGGCGGTTAGCGAAAAGTTGAGCCTTCTCCTGGGACAATGTCAAATTGTCCACCACATGAGTCCGAATCTGCTGCAACCTATCCACCACAGTATCTACACCAGGACAGTCCGAAGACTCAACCTGCCCTGAAGAGAAATGAGAATGGAAACCAGAATTGCAGAAAAACGGCGAAACCAAAGTAGCCGAGCTGGCCCGATTATTAAGGGCGAACTCAGCCAACGGCAAAAAGGATACCCAATCATCCTGATCAGCAGAAACAAAGCATCTCAGATATGTTTCCAAAGTTTGATTAGTTCGTTCGGTTTGGCCATTTGTAGAAAATGGAAAGCCGAGGAAAAAGATGCCCATCCTTGCACAAAAGGATCGCCAAAACCTCGGAACAAACTGGGAACCTCTGTCAGAAACAATGTTCTCTGGGATACCATGTAAACGAACCACATGCTGGAAAAATAATGGCACCAAATCAGAGGAGGAAGGCAATTTAGACAAAGGTACCAAATGGACCATCTTAGAAAAGCGATCACAAACCACCCAAATGACCGATATCTTTTGAGAGACGGGGAGATCCGAAATAAAATCCATAGAAATATGCGTCCAGGGCCTCTTCGGGACCGGCAAGGGCAAAAGCAACCCACTGGCACGAGAACAGCAGGGCTTAGCCCGAGCACAAGTCCCACTGGACTGCACAAAAGAACGCACATCCCGTGACAAAGACAGCCACCAAAAGGATCTAGCCACCAAATCTCTGGTGCCAAAGATTCCAGGATGCCCAGCCAACACTGAACAATGAATCTCAGAGATAACTCTACTAGTCCATCTATCAGGGACAAACAGTTTCTCCGCTGGGCAACGGTCAGGTCTATCAGCCTGAAATTTCTGCAGCACCCGCCGCAAATCAGGGGAGATGGCAGACAAAATTACCCCCTCTTTGAGAATACCCGCCGGCTCAGGAACACCCGGAGAGTCAGGCACAAAACTCCTTGACAGGGCATCAGCCTTCACATTCTTAGAGCCCGGAAGGTACGAAACCACAAAATCAAAACGGGAGAAAAATAATGACCATCTAGCCTGTCTCGGATTCAACCGTTTGGCAGACTCAAGATAAGTCAAATTCTTGTGATCTGTCAAGACCACCACGTGATGCTTGGCTCCTTCAAGCCAATGACGCCACTCCTCGAATGCCCACTTCATGGCCAACAACTCACGATTACCAACATCATAATTACGCTCAGCAGGCGAAAACTTTCTAGAAAAGAAAGCACATGGCTTCATCACCGAGCCATCAGAACTTCTTTGCGACAAACAGCCCCTGCTCCAATCTCAGAAGCATCAACCTCAACCTGAAACGGGAGCGAAACATCTGGCTGGCACAACACCGGGGCAGAAGAAAAACGACGCTTCAACTCCTGAAAAGCCTCTACAGCTGCAGAAGACCAATTGACCACATCAGCACCCTTCTTGGTCAAATCAGTCAACGGTTTAGCAACAGTAGAAAAATTAGCGATGAAGCGCCGATAAAAATTAGCAAAGCCCATGAACTTTTGCAGGCTCTTCATAGATGTCAGCTGAGTCCAATCGTAAATGGCCTGGACTTTAACAGGGTCCATCTCGATAGTAGAAGGGGAAAAAATGAACCCCAAAAATGAAACCTTCTGAACTCCACAGAGACACTTTGGCCCCCTTCACAAACAAGGAATTCGCACGAAGGACCTGGAACACCATTCTGACCTGCTTCACATGAGACTCCCAATCATCCGAAAAGACCAAAATATCATCCAAATACACAATCAGGAGTTTATCCAGGTACTCTCGGAAGATGTCATGCATTAAGGACTGAAATACTGATGGAGCATTGGAAAGCCCGAATGGCATAACCAGGTACTCAAAATGGCCTTCGGGCATATTAAATGCTGTTTTCCATTCATCACCTTGTTTAATACGCACAAGATTATACGCCCCTCAAAGATCTATCTTGGTGAACCAACTAGCCCCTTTAATACGAGCAAACAAATCAGACAGCAACGGCAAAGGATACTGAAATTTGACTGTAATTTTATTAAGAAGGCGGTAATCAATACAAGGTCTCAAAGAACGATCCTTCTTGGCCACAAAAAAGAACCCTGCTCCTAACGGTGATGACGACGGGCGAATATGGCCTTTCTCCAAGGATTCCTTTATATAACTCCGCATAGCGGCGTGTTCTGGCACAGATAAATTGAACAATCGGCCCTTAGGAAACTTACTACCAGGAATCAAATTAATTGCACAATCGCAATCCCTATGAGGAGGTAGGGCACTGGCTTTGGGCTCATCAAATACATCCCGATAATCTGACAAAAACTCTGGAACTTCAGAAGGAGTGGAAGACGAAATAGACAAAAATGGAACATCACCATGTACCCCCTGGCAACCCCAGCTGGACACAGACATAGATTTCCAGTCCAATACTGGATTATGAACCTGTAGCCATGGCAACCCCAAAACGACCACATCATGCAGATTATGCAACACCAGAAAGCGGATATCCTCCTGATGTGCAGGAGCCATGCACATGGTCAATTGGAGACACAAAAGAGAATAGTAAAACCAAAAACACTCAGTTTGAAAAAATGTTGCAGTAATCCGCAAGTGCTAGTAAAAGATGTAAAAAACAGGGTATTTGGTTGATACGTTTTTTGCAAAAAATGTATACTAAGCTGCTCTACCAATCTTCACGGTATACCCTTATCAGAGCAGTCCTAACTAATGTATGCAATCCCTATCTGATGTATTTAAAAACCTGATCATCTGTATATTACCTGTGTGAACAGGGTTCAGAGAGGAGAAATCCATGTGTGCATACAGGGTAGAACAGCTTTTGTGCAGCTAGCCCAAGAGGAGTGGTGGAACTCCCCAGTCTTGTAGACACAAGAGAACAATTATGGAAACAGGAACACATGGGCTACTTGCACAGTGAACAAGTCTGTAAGAACATGTTCACACACCACCAAGAAACCTGAAGACACAAAAGAGAATAGTAAAACCAAAAACACTCAGTTTGAAAAAATGTTGCAGTAATCCGCAAGTGCTAGTAAAAGATGTAAAAAACAGGGTATTTGGTTGATACGTTTTTTGCAAAAAATGTATACTAAGCTGCTCTACCAATCTTCACGGTATACCCTTATCAGAGCAGTCCTAACTAATGTATGCAATCCCTATCTGATGTATTTAAAAACCTGATCATCTGTATATTACCTGTGTGAACAGGGTTCAGAGAGGAGAAATCCATGTGTGCATACAGGGTAGAACAGCTTTTGTGCAGCTAGCCCAAGAGGAGTGGTGGAACTCCCCAGTCTTGTAGACACAAGAGAACAATTATGGAAACAGGAACACATGGGCTACTTGCACAGTGAACAAGTCTGTAAGAACATGTTCACACACCACCAAGAAACCTGAAGACACAAAAGAGAATAGTAAAACCAAAAACACTCAGTTTGAAAAAATGTTGCAGTAATCCGCAAGTGCTAGTAAAAGATGTAAAAAACAGGGTATTTGGTTGATACGTTTTTTGCAAAAAATGTATACTAAGCTGCTCTACCAATCTTCACGGTATACCCTTATCAGAGCAGTCCTAACTAATGTATGCAATCCCTATCTGATGTATTTAAAAACCTGATCATCTGTATATTACCTGTGTGAACAGGGTTCAGAGAGGAGAAATCCATGTGTGCATACAGGGTAGAACAGCTTTTGTGCAGCTAGCCCAAGAGGAGTGGTGGAACTCCCCAGTCTTGTAGACACAAGAGAACAATTATGGAAACAGGAACACATGGGCTACTTGCACAGTGAACAAGTCTGTAAGAACATGTTCACACACCACCAAGAAACCTGAAGACACAAAAGAGAATAGTAAAACCAAAAACACTCAGTTTGAAAAAATGTTGCAGTAATCCGCAAGTGCTAGTAAAAGATGTAAAAAACAGGGTATTTGGTTGATACGTTTTTTGCAAAAAATGTATACTAAGCTGCTCTACCAATCTTCACGGTATACCCTTATCAGAGCAGTCCTAACTAATGTATGCAATCCCTATCTGATGTATTTAAAAACCTGATCATCTGTATATTACCTGTGTGAACAGGGTTCAGAGAGGAGAAATCCATGTGTGCATACAGGGTAGAACAGCTTTTGTGCAGCTAGCCCAAGAGGAGTGGTGGAACTCCCCAGTCTTGTAGACACAAGAGAACAATTATGGAAACAGGAACACATGGGCTACTTGCACAGTGAACAAGTCTGTAAGAACATGTTCACACACCACCAAGAAACCTGAAGACACAAAAGAGAATAGTAAAACCAAAAACACTCAGTTTGAAAAAATGTTGCAGTAATCCGCAAGTGCTAGTAAAAGATGTAAAAAACAGGGTATTTGGTTGATACGTTTTTTGCAAAAAATGTATACTAAGCTGCTCTACCAATCTTCACGGTATACCCTTATCAGAGCAGTCCTAACTAATGTATGCAATCCCTATCTGATGTATTTAAAAACCTGATCATCTGTATATTACCTGTGTGAACAGGGTTCAGAGAGGAGAAATCCATGTGTGCATACAGGGTAGAACAGCTTTTGTGCAGCTAGCCCAAGAGGAGTGGTGGAACTCCCCAGTCTTGTAGACACAAGAGAACAATTATGGAAACAGGAACACATGGGCTACTTGCACAGTGAACAAGTCTGTAAGAACATGTTCACACACCACCAAGAAACCTGAAGACACAAAAGAGAATAGTAAAACCAAAAACACTCAGTTTGAAAAAATGTTGCAGTAATCCGCAAGTGCTAGTAAAAGATGTAAAAAACAGGGTATTTGGTTGATACGTTTTTTGCAAAAAATGTATACTAAGCTGCTCTACCAATCTTCACGGTATACCCTTATCAGAGCAGTCCTAACTAATGTATGCAATCCCTATCTGATGTATTTAAAAACCTGATCATCTGTATATTACCTGTGTGAACAGGGTTCAGAGAGGAGAAATCCATGTGTGCATACAGGGTAGAACAGCTTTTGTGCAGCTAGCCCAAGAGGAGTGGTGGAACTCCCCAGTCTTGTAGACACAAGAGAACAATTATGGAAACAGGAACACATGGGCTACTTGCACAGTGAACAAGTCTGTAAGAACATGTTCACACACCACCAAGAAACCTGAAGACACAAAAGAGAATAGTAAAACCAAAAACACTCAGTTTGAAAAAATGTTGCAGTAATCCGCAAGTGCTAGTAAAAGATGTAAAAAACAGGGTATTTGGTTGATACGTTTTTTGCAAAAAATGTATACTAAGCTGCTCTACCAATCTTCACGGTATACCCTTATCAGAGCAGTCCTAACTAATGTATGCAATCCCTATCTGATGTATTTAAAAACCTGATCATCTGTATATTACCTGTGTGAACAGGGTTCAGAGAGGAGAAATCCATGTGTGCATACAGGGTAGAACAGCTTTTGTGCAGCTAGCCCAAGAGGAGTGGTGGAACTCCCCAGTCTTGTAGACACAAGAGAACAATTATGGAAACAGGAACACATGGGCTACTTGCACAGTGAACAAGTCTGTAAGAACATGTTCACACACCACCAAGAAACCTGAAGACACAAAAGAGAATAGTAAAACCAAAAACACTCAGTTTGAAAAAATGTTGCAGTAATCCGCAAGTGCTAGTAAAAGATGTAAAAAACAGGGTATTTGGTTGATACGTTTTTTGCAAAAAATGTATACTAAGCTGCTCTACCAATCTTCACGGTATACCCTTATCAGAGCAGTCCTAACTAATGTATGCAATCCCTATCTGATGTATTTAAAAACCTGATCATCTGTATATTACCTGTGTGAACAGGGTTCAGAGAGGAGAAATCCATGTGTGCATACAGGGTAGAACAGCTTTTGTGCAGCTAGCCCAAGAGGAGTGGTGGAACTCCCCAGTCTTGTAGACACAAGAGAACAATTATGGAAACAGGAACACATGGGCTACTTGCACAGTGAACAAGTCTGTAAGAACATGTTCACACACCACCAAGAAACCTGAAGACACAAAAGAGAATAGTAAAACCAAAAACACTCAGTTTGAAAAAATGTTGCAGTAATCCGCAAGTGCTAGTAAAAGATGTAAAAAACAGGGTATTTGGTTGATACGTTTTTTGCAAAAAATGTATACTAAGCTGCTCTACCAATCTTCACGGTATACCCTTATCAGAGCAGTCCTAACTAATGTATGCAATCCCTATCTGATGTATTTAAAAACCTGATCATCTGTATATTACCTGTGTGAACAGGGTTCAGAGAGGAGAAATCCATGTGTGCATACAGGGTAGAACAGCTTTTGTGCAGCTAGCCCAAGAGGAGTGGTGGAACTCCCCAGTCTTGTAGACACAAGAGAACAATTATGGAAACAGGAACACATGGGCTACTTGCACAGTGAACAAGTCTGTAAGAACATGTTCACACACCACCAAGAAACCTGAAGACACAAAAGAGAATAGTAAAACCAAAAACACTCAGTTTGAAAAAATGTTGCAGTAATCCGCAAGTGCTAGTAAAAGATGTAAAAAACAGGGTATTTGGTTGATACGTTTTTTGCAAAAAATGTATACTAAGCTGCTCTACCAATCTTCACGGTATACCCTTATCAGAGCAGTCCTAACTAATGTATGCAATCCCTATCTGATGTATTTAAAAACCTGATCATCTGTATATTACCTGTGTGAACAGGGTTCAGAGAGGAGAAATCCATGTGTGCATACAGGGTAGAACAGCTTTTGTGCAGCTAGCCCAAGAGGAGTGGTGGAACTCCCCAGTCTTGTAGACACAAGAGAACAATTATGGAAACAGGAACACATGGGCTACTTGCACAGTGAACAAGTCTGTAAGAACATGTTCACACACCACCAAGAAACCTGAAGACACAAAAGAGAATAGTAAAACCAAAAACACTCAGTTTGAAAAAATGTTGCAGTAATCCGCAAGTGCTAGTAAAAGATGTAAAAAACAGGGTATTTGGTTGATACGTTTTTTGCAAAAAATGTATACTAAGCTGCTCTACCAATCTTCACGGTATACCCTTATCAGAGCAGTCCTAACTAATGTATGCAATCCCTATCTGATGTATTTAAAAACCTGATCATCTGTATATTACCTGTGTGAACAGGGTTCAGAGAGGAGAAATCCATGTGTGCATACAGGGTAGAACAGCTTTTGTGCAGCTAGCCCAAGAGGAGTGGTGGAACTCCCCAGTCTTGTAGACACAAGAGAACAATTATGGAAACAGGAACACATGGGCTACTTGCACAGTGAACAAGTCTGTAAGAACATGTTCACACACCACCAAGAAACCTGAAGACACAAAAGAGAATAGTAAAACCAAAAACACTCAACTGAGTGTTTCCATAATTGTTCTCTTGTGTCTACAAGACTGGGGAGTTCCACCACTCCTCTTGGGCTAGCTGCACAAAAGCTGTTCTACCCTGTATGCACACATGGATTTCTCCTCTCTGAACCCTGTTCACACAGGTAATATACAGATGATCAGGTTTTTAAATACATCAGATAGGGATTGCATACATTAGTTAGGACTGCTCTGATAAGGGTATACCGTGAAGATTGGTAGAGCAGCTTAGTATACATTTTTTGCAAAAAACGTATCAACCAAATACCCTGTTTTTTACATCTTTTACTAGCACTTGCGGATTACTGCAACATTTTTTCAAACTGAGTGTTTTTGGTTTTACTATTCTCTTTTGTGTCTTCAGGTTTCTTGGTGGTGTGTGAACATGTTCTTACAGACTTGTTCACTGTGCAAGTAGCCCATGTGTTCCTGTTTCCATAATTGTTCTCTTGTGTCTACAAGACTGGGGAGTTCCACCACTCCTCTTGGGCTAGCTGCACAAAAGCTGTTCTACCCTGTATGCACACATGGATTTCTCCTCTCTGAACCCTGTTCACACAGGTAATATACAGATGATCAGGTTTTTAAATACATCAGATAGGGATTGCATACATTAGTTAGGACTGCTCTGATAAGGGTATACCGTGAAGATTGGTAGAGCAGCTTAGTATACATTTTTTGCAAAAAACGTATCAACCAAATACCCTGTTTTTTACATCTTTTACTAGCACTTGCGGATTACTGCAACATTTTTTCAAACTGAGTGTTTTTGGTTTTACTATTCTCTTTTGTGTCTTCAGGTTTCTTGGTGGTGTGTGAACATGTTCTTACAGACTTGTTCACTGTGCAAGTAGCCCATGTGTTCCTGTTTCCATAATTGTTCTCTTGTGTCTACAAGACTGGGGAGTTCCACCACTCCTCTTGGGCTAGCTGCACAAAAGCTGTTCTACCCTGTATGCACACATGGATTTCTCCTCTCTGAACCCTGTTCACACAGGTAATATACAGATGATCAGGTTTTTAAATACATCAGATAGGGATTGCATACATTAGTTAGGACTGCTCTGATAAGGGTATACCGTGAAGATTGGTAGAGCAGCTTAGTATACATTTTTTGCAAAAAACGTATCAACCAAATACCCTGTTTTTTACATCTTTTACTAGCACTTGCGGATTACTGCAACATTTTTTCAAACTGAGTGTTTTTGGTTTTACTATTCTCTTTTGTGTCTTCAGGTTTCTTGGTGGTGTGTGAACATGTTCTTACAGACTTGTTCACTGTGCAAGTAGCCCATGTGTTCCTGTTTCCATAATTGTTCTCTTGTGTCTACAAGACTGGGGAGTTCCACCACTCCTCTTGGGCTAGCTGCACAAAAGCTGTTCTACCCTGTATGCACACATGGATTTCTCCTCTCTGAACCCTGTTCACACAGGTAATATACAGATGATCAGGTTTTTAAATACATCAGATAGGGATTGCATACATTAGTTAGGACTGCTCTGATAAGGGTATACCGTGAAGATTGGTAGAGCAGCTTAGTATACATTTTTTGCAAAAAACGTATCAACCAAATACCCTGTTTTTTACATCTTTTACTAGCACTTGCGGATTACTGCAACATTTTTTCAAACTGAGTGTTTTTGGTTTTACTATTCTCTTTTGTGTCTTCAGGTTTCTTGGTGGTGTGTGAACATGTTCTTACAGACTTGTTCACTGTGCAAGTAGCCCATGTGTTCCTGTTTCCATAATTGTTCTCTTGTGTCTACAAGACTGGGGAGTTCCACCACTCCTCTTGGGCTAGCTGCACAAAAGCTGTTCTACCCTGTATGCACACATGGATTTCTCCTCTCTGAACCCTGTTCACACAGGTAATATACAGATGATCAGGTTTTTAAATACATCAGATAGGGATTGCATACATTAGTTAGGACTGCTCTGATAAGGGTATACCGTGAAGATTGGTAGAGCAGCTTAGTATACATTTTTTGCAAAAAACGTATCAACCAAATACCCTGTTTTTTACATCTTTTACTAGCACTTGCGGATTACTGCAACATTTTTTCAAACTGAGTGTTTTTGGTTTTACTATTCTCTTTTGTGTCTTCAGGTTTCTTGGTGGTGTGTGAACATGTTCTTACAGACTTGTTCACTGTGCAAGTAGCCCATGTGTTCCTGTTTCCATAATTGTTCTCTTGTGTCTACAAGACTGGGGAGTTCCACCACTCCTCTTGGGCTAGCTGCACAAAAGCTGTTCTACCCTGTATGCACACATGGATTTCTCCTCTCTGAACCCTGTTCACACAGGTAATATACAGATGATCAGGTTTTTAAATACATCAGATAGGGATTGCATACATTAGTTAGGACTGCTCTGATAAGGGTATACCGTGAAGATTGGTAGAGCAGCTTAGTATACATTTTTTGCAAAAAACGTATCAACCAAATACCCTGTTTTTTACATCTTTTACTAGCACTTGCGGATTACTGCAACATTTTTTCAAACTGAGTGTTTTTGGTTTTACTATTCTCTTTTGTGTCTTCAGGTTTCTTGGTGGTGTGTGAACATGTTCTTACAGACTTGTTCACTGTGCAAGTAGCCCATGTGTTCCTGTTTCCATAATTGTTCTCTTGTGTCTACAAGACTGGGGAGTTCCACCACTCCTCTTGGGCTAGCTGCACAAAAGCTGTTCTACCCTGTATGCACACATGGATTTCTCCTCTCTGAACCCTGTTCACACAGGTAATATACAGATGATCAGGTTTTTAAATACATCAGATAGGGATTGCATACATTAGTTAGGACTGCTCTGATAAGGGTATACCGTGAAGATTGGTAGAGCAGCTTAGTATACATTTTTTGCAAAAAACGTATCAACCAAATACCCTGTTTTTTACATCTTTTACTAGCACTTGCGGATTACTGCAACATTTTTTCAAACTGAGTGTTTTTGGTTTTACTATTCTCTTTTGTGTCTTCAGGTTTCTTGGTGGTGTGTGAACATGTTCTTACAGACTTGTTCACTGTGCAAGTAGCCCATGTGTTCCTGTTTCCATAATTGTTCTCTTGTGTCTACAAGACTGGGGAGTTCCACCACTCCTCTTGGGCTAGCTGCACAAAAGCTGTTCTACCCTGTATGCACACATGGATTTCTCCTCTCTGAACCCTGTTCACACAGGTAATATACAGATGATCAGGTTTTTAAATACATCAGATAGGGATTGCATACATTAGTTAGGACTGCTCTGATAAGGGTATACCGTGAAGATTGGTAGAGCAGCTTAGTATACATTTTTTGCAAAAAACGTATCAACCAAATACCCTGTTTTTTACATCTTTTACTAGCACTTGCGGATTACTGCAACATTTTTTCAAACTGAGTGTTTTTGGTTTTACTATTCTCTTTTGTGTCTTCAGGTTTCTTGGTGGTGTGTGAACATGTTCTTACAGACTTGTTCACTGTGCAAGTAGCCCATGTGTTCCTGTTTCCATAATTGTTCTCTTGTGTCTACAAGACTGGGGAGTTCCACCACTCCTCTTGGGCTAGCTGCACAAAAGCTGTTCTACCCTGTATGCACACATGGATTTCTCCTCTCTGAACCCTGTTCACACAGGTAATATACAGATGATCAGGTTTTTAAATACATCAGATAGGGATTGCATACATTAGTTAGGACTGCTCTGATAAGGGTATACCGTGAAGATTGGTAGAGCAGCTTAGTATACATTTTTTGCAAAAAACGTATCAACCAAATACCCTGTTTTTTACATCTTTTACTAGCACTTGCGGATTACTGCAACATTTTTTCAAACTGAGTGTTTTTGGTTTTACTATTCTCTTTTGTGTCTTCAGGTTTCTTGGTGGTGTGTGAACATGTTCTTACAGACTTGTTCACTGTGCAAGTAGCCCATGTGTTCCTGTTTCCATAATTGTTCTCTTGTGTCTACAAGACTGGGGAGTTCCACCACTCCTCTTGGGCTAGCTGCACAAAAGCTGTTCTACCCTGTATGCACACATGGATTTCTCCTCTCTGAACCCTGTTCACACAGGTAATATACAGATGATCAGGTTTTTAAATACATCAGATAGGGATTGCATACATTAGTTAGGACTGCTCTGATAAGGGTATACCGTGAAGATTGGTAGAGCAGCTTAGTATACATTTTTTGCAAAAAACGTATCAACCAAATACCCTGTTTTTTACATCTTTTACTAGCACTTGCGGATTACTGCAACATTTTTTCAAACTGAGTGTTTTTGGTTTTACTATTCTCTTTTGTGTCTTCAGGTTTCTTGGTGGTGTGTGAACATGTTCTTACAGACTTGTTCACTGTGCAAGTAGCCCATGTGTTCCTGTTTACATGGTCAATTGGGTCCAGTACTGAGGCTTATTCTTGGCCAAAGGTGCAGCATCAATTCCTCTCAATGGAATAGGATACTGCAAGGGCTCCAAGAAAAAACCACAGCGCCTAGCATACTCCAAGTCCATCAAATTCAGGGCAGCGCCTGAATCCACAAATGCCATAACAGAATAGGATGACAAAGAGCAGGTCAGAGTAACTGACAATAGAAATTTAGACTGTACCGTACCAATGGTGGCAGACCTAGCGAACCGCTTAGTGCGCTTAGGACAATCGGAGATAGCATGAGTGGAATCACCACAGTAAAAACATAGCCCATTCCGACGTCTGTGTTCTTGCCGTTCAGCTCTGGTCAAAGTCCTATCACATTGCATAGGCTCAGGCCCATGCTCAGATAGTACCGCCAAATGGTGCACAGCTTTACGCTCACGCAAGCGTCGATCGATCTGAATGGCCAAGGACATAGACTCATTCAGACCAGCAGGCATGGGAAATCCCACCATGACATCCTTAAGGGCTTCAGAGAGACCCTTTCTGAAGATTGCTGCCAGGGCACATTCATTCCACTGAGTGAGCACAGACCACTTTCTAAACTTCTGACAATATATCTCCGCTTCATCCAGACCCTGACACAGAGCCAGCAAGATTTTCTCTGCCTGATCCACTGAATTAGGTTCGTCATAAAGCAATCCAAGCGCCAGGAAAAACGCATCAACATCACACAATGCCGGATCTCCTGGCGCAAGGGAAAATGCCCAGTCTTGAGGGTCACCACGTAACAAAGAAATAATGATCTTTACTTGTTGAACAGGGTCACCTGAGGAGCGAGGTTTCAAGGCAAGAAACAATTTACAATTATTTTTGAAATTCAAGAACTTAGATCTATCACCAAAAAACAAATCAGAATTTGGAATCCTAGGCTCTGACATTGGATTCTGAACCACAAAATCTTGAATGTTTTGTACCCTTGTAGTGAGATTATCCATCCAAGAGGACAGACCTTGAATGTCCATGTTTACACCTGTGTCCTGAACCACCCAGAGGTAAAGGGGAAAAGAGAGACAAAACACACTGCAAAGAAAAAAAAAATGGTCTCAGAACTTCTCTTATCCCTCTATTGAGATGCATTAGTACTTTGGGCCACCTGTACTGTTATTACCTGGTGGTCAGGACAATAATGGACCTGGTGGTTAAGAGCACACGGAATGACCTGATAGTTACTGATAATAAAGGACGCGCTCTGGGATGTGGGAACTCTGCTGACCGCAATCCCTAATCCTATCAAACACACTAGAAATAGCCGTGGATTGCGCCTAACGCTCCCTATGCAACTCGGCACAGCCTAAGGAACTAGCTAGCCCTGAAGAAAGAAAAATAAAGCCTACCTTGCCTCAGAGAAATTCCCCAAAGGAAAAGGCAGCCCCCCCACATATAATGACTGTGAGTAAAGATGAAAATACAAACACAGAGATGAAATAGATTTAGCAAAGTGAGGCCCGACTTACTGAACAGACCGAGGACAGGAAAGGTTACTTTGCGGTCAGCACAAAAACCTACAAAAAGACCACGCAGAGGGCGCAAAAAAGACCCTCCGCACCGACTCAAGGTGCGGAGGCGCTCCCTCTGCGTCCCAGAGCTTCCAGCAAGCAAGACAACAATAAAAATAGCAAGCTGGACAGAAAAATAGCAAACCAAAGAAATACAAGCTGGAACTTAGCTTCTGCTGGGAAGACAGGTCACAAGAACGATCCAGGAGTGAACTAGACCAATACTGGAACATTGACAGGTGGCATGGAGCAAAGATCTAAGTGGAGTTAAATAGAGCAGCCAGCTAACGAATTAACCTCATCACCTGTGGAAGGAAACTCAGAAACACCCACCAGAGGAAGTCCATGGACAGAACCAGCCGAAGTACCATTCATGACCACAGGAGGGAGCCCGACAACAGAATTCACAACAGGGGGCTCTGGTGAGGTTTCGGTGACCCCTCCTCAAGGGGGGGTACTGTTGTGAATTCTGCTCTTGGGCTCCTTCCAGTGGTTGTTGATGGTAATGCAGTTATTCCTGAGCAGCAGTCTTGGACAGGTGTTTCTGCTAATTGCAATTCGGACTGGGGTATTTAGCTGTGCAGGACTCATTAGTCCTTGCCAGTAGTCAATGTTCCTTTGGAAGTGTTGGTCCTCTGCCTGGCCCCTCCTGCTTGCTGCAAATTCAGCTAAGATAAGTGTTTTCTTCATTTTTTAGACACACTGCTGTGTGTTTATTTTCTGTGCTTATCTTGTTTCTATTTTGTTCCTGCTAGACTGTGCCTGTTGTTTTTCTCAGTCTAGTTGGACTCGCTGGAGTCGCAGATATACTCTCCACATCTTTAGTTAGGTGGTGGAGTTTTCGTATTTTTCTGCTGTGGATATTTTGTAGTGTTTTTATGCTGACCGCATAGTATCCTGTACTAACCTTCCCTATCTAGGTAGAAGTGGCCTCCTTTGCTTATCCCTGTTTTCTGTCTGCGTGTGTCTTTTCCTCTCCTACTCACAGTCATTATTTGTGGGGGGCTACCTATCCTTTGGGGGTCTACTCTGAGGCAAGAGAGTTTTCCTATTTCCATCTTTAGGGATATTTAGTCCTTAGGCTGTGTCGAGGTGTCTAGGTCTGGTTAGGCACACCCTACAGCTACTTCTAGTTGCGGTGATAGGATCAGAGGTTGCGGTCAGTAAAGTTACCACTGCTCCAGCGAAGGTCATTTCATGCAGCTCCAAGGCCACCTGATCATAACACATAGTAGCACAAAAAACACACCAGGCCTGAAAGATTATTTTTAGGGCCTAGAAATGGCAACAAGATGGTTGATGACAATTTTTTATTTCCCAGACTACTAGAAAGCACACAGTGGCTTAAGTTAACAGTACTCCCACAGGTGGGGTGTGCAATGCATACAGATCTGCTTTAAGGACAATACTACCACATGAGGAGGGTGCAGAGTACATGCAGCAGCTAAAAGGGCAGTACTTTCACAGCAGAGGGGGCAAAGTATGTAAGGAAAAAGACTGGGCTCTGGGTGCTGACAGTGCACCAGATCCGGAACTGTTGGGGCCTCTTGTTGCAGGGGGGAAGAAAATTAGAGATGGAAAGGACTGATGACATGCTGGGAGGGGCATGGTAAACGAGAGGAAGACAGGGGTTTTGCGCGGGAAGACAAAGAGAATTCCCGCCAGAGAGGACAGAGAAGAGGGCAAAAAAAGGGGAGAAGCCAGCGCAGCCTAAGGTTAAGACGCAATACATAAAGTGCAAATGCACATATTAATTTCTAACTGTATTTTCAAAATGAGACATTTAGCAAACAATTGATCAATTCTTTGAGCCACCCCGCCTCTTCACGGCAATCTCATATTGGGGCAGTCCTACAGTACGTTTTTTTTATTCGCTGTGCCATAAAGGCCTCCTAAATGAACTAAATGCAAGACCACATTAAAAACATGCTGTACCTGGAGCATATACTGAGTCACCCCCATGGCGCCAGAGTAGGCAAGCGAGGATAAAGGTTGACCAGGTCCAGACAGACATTTCGGATCCAACCTCCACACTGCCCATCCAGAGCCACAGATGAAGAGTGAAACAGGCTGAGGCACAGGTGCATAATTAAACAAAGCCTGAGGCAGGGCAGGGCTGCTGTGTGTGGACAGCAGCCTATCAATCACTGAGACACAGAAAGAATGGCGCACATAACCAGGCGCGGCGCACGGCAACAGTGGTGGTCAGCCACTTACCAATAACAGAGCAAAAAAAGGGGAGAAGCCAGCGCAGCCTAAGGTTAAGACGCAATACATAAAGTGCAAATGCACATATTAATTTCAAACTGTATTTTCAAAATGAGACATTTAGCAAACAATTGATCAATTCTTTGAGCCACCCCGCCTCTTCACGGCAATCTCATATTGGGGCAGTCCTACACTACGTTTTTTATATTCGCTGTGCCATAAAGGCCTCCTAAATGAACTAAATGCAAGACCACATTAAAAACATGCTGTACCTGGAGCATATACTGAGTCACCCCCATGGCGCCAGAGTAGGCAAGCGAGGATAAAGGTTGACCAGGTCCAGACAGACATTTCGGATCCAACCTCCACACTGCCCATCCAGAGCCACAGATGAAGAGTGAAACAGGCTGAGGCACAGGTGCATAATTAAACAAAGCCTGAGGCAGGGCAGGGCTGCTGTGTGTGGACAGCAGCCTATCAATTACTCCAGGTACAGCATGTTTTTAATGTGGTCTTGCATTTAGTTAATTTAGGAGGCCTTTATGGCACAGTGAATATAAAAAACGTAGTGTAGGACTGCCCCAATATGAGATTGCCGTGAAGAGGCGGGGTGGCTCAAAGAATTGATCAATTGTTTGCTAAATGTCTCATTTTGATAATACAGTTAGAAATTAATATGTGCATTTGCACTTTATGTATTGCGTCTTAACCTTAGGCTGCGCTGGCTTCTCCCCTTTTTTTGCTCTGTTATTGATAAGTGGCTGACCACCACTGTTGCCGTGTGCCGCGCCTGGTTATGTGCGCCATTCTTTCTGTGTCTCAGTGATTGATAGGCTGCTGTTCACACACAGCAGCCCTGCCCTGCCTCAGGCTTTGTTTAATTATGCACCTGTGCCTCAGCCTGTTTCACTCTTCATCTGTGGCTCTGGATGGGCAGTGTGGAGGTTGGATCCGAAATGTCTGTCTGGACCTGGTCAACCTTTATCCTCGCTTGCCTACTCTGGCGCCATGGGGGTGACTCAGTATATGCTCCAGGTACAGCATGTTTTTAATGTGGTCTTACATTTAGTTCATTTAGGAGGCCTTTATGGCACAGCGAATATAAAAAACGTAGTGTAGGACTGCCCCAATATGAGATTGCCGTGAAGAGGCGGGGTGGCTCAAAGAATTGATCAATTGTTTGCTAAATGTCTCATTTTGATAGTACAGTTAGAAATTAATATGTGCATTTGCACTTTATGTATTGCGTCTTAACCTTAGGCTGCGCTGGCTTCTCCCCTTTTTTTGACAGAGAAGAGGGTCCTGCCGCGCGCTAGTTAGTCCGCGTGCTAGTGAGATTGCAGAGCACACCGAGCGGGAAATTGTGGTGAAAGACTCAGAGCAGCGTGATGGGCCAGGGGCTCAACAGGTCAGACCGGTGTCCGCCCATTGCCATTAGAAGAGTTCACACAGATCTGTTGGGTGGGGAAGCCTGAAGGTCGCAACACCAGCATCAGCTGGCTTTACACTTTTGTTTCTGGAGACGTGATCAGCATCGGACTCACGATAAGTGAAACAGTTAAATGCATAGACTGTGTCCTTAAGTAATCCCGTTCTTCACGACCTTCAGCTTAAAATCTGTTTAACCCCTTTTGTTCCCTGCGAGAATTCTTCTTGTGTTAATTAAACCATACCTTTTTTAACCCTTGCTCTGCACCTCTGTGTTACTGCATCCATTTACCTTCTTTACAAGTACACACAGCAGCTTAAAGGCACAGTATTTCTACAAGCGGAGGGTGTAGAGTACACACAGCAGCTTAAAGGTCAGTACTCCCACAGACGAAGGAGGTAGCGCACACACAGCAACTTAAAGGACAGTAGTCTCACAGGTGGGGAGTACACATAGCCACTTATGGGACAGTACACCCATAGGTGGAGGGGGCAGAGTACACACAATGGCATTTAGCACAGTACTCTCACAGATAGGTTTGCAGAGTACACACAGCGGCTTTTACCACAGATATAGCACATATAGTGGTTGCATAGTACACACAGCATTGTGTTTGCAGAGTGCGCTGTCAGAATCTGTCCCTCACTCCAGCTGCATCCTATGCCTACACTAACGAGAGCATAATGGCGGCTGCACTCGTAATCCAGTCTTTACACTGGCCGGGTAAAATTCTGCGCCAGCAAATCACAGTCATGCTTGGCTGTGATGGTTCCAGAAGTGCCCACAGTCTAAAAGCTTGTTGATTGGCTGTGCTGCAACCTTTCAATAAGCTTTATTAGACTGGCGAACCCGAACAGGAAACCGGACATATAGTAAAGTGTCCATGTTCGGTGTGCAAAAGTCCAGTACAAACCCCAAACTTTCCGATTCGGGTTTGCTCATCTCTATTCCTGACTACAGTCGACCTTTCATCTTGCATACTGATGCTAGCAACATTCAACTTGGAATTACTGGCTGTGGTTTAGGCTTTAACCAAAAGATTCATGCATTACCTAGCTAGCTACAAATTCACTGTGCACACTAACAATAATTCGCTTACCCATTTGAATATAGCTCAACTAGGTGCTCTGGAACAGAGATGGATTGCGAGATTATCCAGTTATCATTTTGTGATAAAGTTTCAGGCCAGCAAGAAGAACAGTAATGACGTTGCGCTGTCTCCAATGCTGAATCCTCCTACGTCTGAAGAAGACCCTGACTTGCTGTAAGAGGTAGAAATGCCAGCTTACTATCACCAGACTGTGCAGCAAGACTCCTGTCAAATGACTGAGAAGCCTCCATGGTCCAGAAGACTGCCTGCCAAGTGCTGGCCCCACTGCCCCAATTTGCGTGAAATGAAGCACAAGACAAAGATCCAGTGCTGTGCTGCGTGAAGCAGCTTCTGATGGACGAGAGGCCATCACCTTAAAAAGAACCCCAAGATGTTGATTAACTCTGGAAAGAGAAGAAAAGATTATTCTTACATAAATGCAAATTGATTCTGTAACACCCCAGGTAACGGTTGTTACAGTGATGTTGCCTTCCCTTCGGGGAGGGCAATATCATGCTTGGAGGCAAGGCGGATTCTCCTTACCAGGTAAGGCACCCGCACACAACACATTCCAAATCCAGGCCAGAAGGGAGAGCTCAGGACTCGGATTCAGGGGAGCTTCCCTTAGCTATAGGCATCCTGGTCTGGAGGAGGAGTCATTAAATCTGAGTTAGTCTCCAGGAGGGAGAGATAGAGGAAAGACGTCTGGAACAGACAGGGAGGCTGAGCAGCCATGTGGGAGCTGCGGCCTCTGGAAAGAGAGATAACCTGAAGGGTTGAATGTGGTGGAGCTACAGAGGAAAGGAGCAGAGGAGAGATAAAGGGCTCAGAGGGGAACTGCGATTGGCTACCCTTAGAACCATTGCGCAGCAACCGGGTACCAGGAGCCCGAAGTCGTGTCGTTCTCCAGGATGCACAACAGAACCAGAGGGCTAAGAACTTTAAATGATTGGCCCGCACTACACCTGAGACGCAGCAGCACCTGAAGAGCCTGGGTCATGATAGAGAACCTGTAAAATGGCTCAAGCTGCCCGTCATGCGGGTACCTGTTCCAGGACAGGGGAAAAGAGGACTTTGCCAATAAGCTTCAGACAGCAGGGACCTCATACAACATTGTAAGGAGGAAAGGCTCACGGACCTCAACTGGGAAAGGGATTCTCCCATTGTCTCCGAGCCGGCCGAACCACAGGACACCTGTACCTTGTATTCTGGCCTGAGATGCACTACTACCATCCGTAAACCAGGTAAAGACTTTACCACGCTGCATCCCCTACTTATTTACCGGCAAACTACCATCTCTGTCATACACCTTGGGAGCCCTGGGGACCCCGCTTCACCTGTGGGAAGCGTTACCAACAAGCCACCATCTCATCACCCCAGGAGACCCCTTTAAGTGGCATCGGTCCCTACTGACCGAAAACCACAGGTGGCATTACGAACAATAGGCTTTACAATTCCCCTTTGTTAGGTGTCGAGTTCCCGCCTCTGCACAGGGGGAATCTCGAACCATCTCTGCTTCGGTCTCCCATTCTTCTCCAGCCACAGTGGAGTCTGCTCAGCGGAGACTTCGGTCCCAGCGTCTTGCTCAGTCTCACTCTGTGCATAGGGTTACTGCTGCTTTTCCATCTTCTGCCATTGAAGCCAGTGCTGGGCAGCGGCGAGCAGATGCTTTTGGGACTAAGTCCTGCTTTTCTTCTTCTGAGCATGTCCAGGGCAAGATCTCCCGTTGGAGATCGAGGGTCACATGCTCAGGTACTGCAGCAGATCCCATTGGTCCTCCAGGAAGGTCCTGAAGGTGCTCAACTTCTGTGGCAGCCTCCCATTGGTCCTTCTGGGAAGGTCATGTACATGCTGCAGCTATATAAGGTTCGCATGACTGCATGGCCATGCGCTAGTGTACATTTGTAAACGTGTGTGTTGTGAGTGAAAGTCGTTCATTAATATTCCCCTCCCTATTGGATGACTGCTCGCGGAAGGTGGATGATTGCTGTCTAGCGCCCGACTTAACCAACAGCACGTTACACACCATACAGCGTCTAATTGCTGTGACCGCCAGTGCGGCTCTGTGCGCTTTCACAGCGCTTTCCTGACCCAAGCCTGGGTGGTTAGTGGCGTCTGCCAGTGCGGCACCGCACGCATTCTCGTGCATCTTTAATTATTATTTTGGTTACACTGACACCCCATTAGCGGTGTCGAGCGCAAGTAGTCAAGACGTACTCGGATCCCAAGTCTTGGGACTGAGCTTGGTGACTCCTTGCTTGCGCTCTTGTGTGCGGTACCGCGGCCCTGTGACTTAACAGGTTTCGCTTCCTTCACACAGGGTGAAGTTAACCCATGTGTGTATTCACATTGTACCACCATATAGTCCATCATTACTTGGCAGCAGGTTCCATCTCTGCACGGTGGACCCCGGGCTGCAAACGCACCTTATTCAACATTCTTATTATTTGGTGCGTTCCGCTAGCCCTAACACCCTTAAAGACCTTTCCCTTTAATTGGGCCCCCAGGGCCACGGATTGAGTCACAGCCATCGTGACATTCCCTTTAAGAGTGACCGGACCCTGTACCGAGTACCCCACTGCCCAGGCGGGCGACCCAATTCAATGCTACATCAACCCATGGACTCATGAAGTTGTATGGCAAGTGATGGTACCAAAAGCATATGTCCCCAAGGTCCTATGAGCCTCCACGATCAGAGTGGTCACTTTGGCAGGAAGAAACTTGAGATGCTGCTTCTCAACCACTTCTGCTGGCCTAGCATGCAAAGCTCCGTTGAGAAGTGATGAAGAGAATGTGGTCCTTGTAACCTAAGAAGGAAAGATCTGACAAGCCAGAGGGCTCCTCTACAGCCGACTGTCACCAGACAGCTATTGGAGATGGTAGCCCTGGATCATGTGAAGCTGATACCCAGTTAATCAGGATATCCGTATGCATTGACTATTGTGGATCATTATTCTCAGTTCCAAGTGGTCGTACCAGTTAAGGATCTCACTGCTAAGATGACAGCTAAGGCCTTCAAGGAACATTTTTGTCACCGTAATGGTCACCCAGACCAGGTATTGACTGACCAAAGTCCAGCCTTTAAAGCAGAACTTTTTCAATAATTCTGAGTGTTATACGGCTGTTGGAAAATAATGACAACAGCTTACCACCCACAAGGCAATGGATTTTGTGAAAGAATGAATTGGGTTGTCCTAGAACTAATGAAGACCCTACCTCTGAAACAGCATAGCCAGTGGCCAGAGAAGTTGCTTGACTTACTGTATCCTTAGGCTATGTGCATACGTTGAGTAAATGGATGCAGAAATTTCTGCATCCTTTGGCAGGAAAAATGCAGCTGCAAAAACGCTAGTTTTTGGTGCAATTTTGCTTGTATTTCTGCCCTGCAATTTTGACTGATTTGAGTGAAGTCAATGGTGAAAAACACAGGGCAAAAATGCACAGAGAACTGACATGATGCAGATTATTTTCTGCACCAAATCTGCATGTTACAAATAAGCAATGTGTGTATGACACTTCAGGTTAGTCATTCACTTATCTGGTGTCAGGATTGTTTCAGGTTTTGCTGCAAATCTGCATGCCAAAAATGCACCAAAAAACGCACCAAATCTGCAACATGTGCACATCCCTTACAATCAAGTCCTCCTCAATTCCAATGGTTATTCACCTGTGCACATCATGAGAGAGAGACCAGGCAAGTTGCCAGTAGATCAGCAAATGGGAGCCATCAGACCTGAAGATTTTTTAAACACTTCCGATGTCCATGGAATCCAAGACTGACAGCAACAATATCACAGTGTTTTGTGGAACATCTGAAAAAAGCAAGACAGAAGCAAGAGCGAGAATATAATAAACACACGCCAGTGAAGCCACTACAAGCTGGAGACTGCGCTGTAAAGCACAAAGTCAAGACCCATAAATTGGAGGATCAATGGGAAGCAGAAGCGTACACCATCTGTTCCCAAGAACATCAGAATCATAAATCTACTGGATCAAACTAGATGGAGGGACAACGCACAAAGTGATTTCTCGTGATAGCCTTAAGCTGAGTCCATCCCTAAACAAGGAGAGAGAAGACAAGAAATGCCTACTGTAATTGGTATGTTCAATGACAGCTGCTTGAGGTTTGGAGAAGGTGTAGTAACACGCACCCTGGTTTTTATTCAAGAACATCCAGGAATGGCGAATGCTCCTGAGCCTGCCATACGCTTGGTTAGTCCCGTGGTTAGAAAATGCTTGCTCAGTACACCCAGTATTGCCCGTGTCAGCCCCTCAGAACGTAGTACCTAAGTTACCTGCTTGATACAGACAGAAAAGTGTCCAACTGTCCTATTTATGTAAGAAGCACACCAAACTGTTATTTGAAATGTACATACTGTATGTTACTGTTCGCAATTTAGTAAGGACCTTCCTGCTCCCTGTATATAGGGTACTAAGGGGTGAGCATGAACTGTACCCATACACTCCTGAACCTATGGATGTGCCCCTTCAGAAGCTGGCCCCAGCTATACTCAGGAGTAGGGTTGAGCGACCTTGACCTTTTTAGAGTCGAGTCGTGTTTCGCGAAACCCGACTATCTTAGAAGTCGAGTCGAGTGGAATCGGCCGATTATGGCGAAAAGTCGGGTATCGCCCGAAACACGAAACCCAATGCAAGTCAATGGGGGAGCATAGTCGGCAGTGAGTGGAGGCCAGGAAAACACCTACACTGCCCATTTTAATGGCAAAAACATCCATTCTTGTTACAGAAGCTTGTCAATCGTAATTTAGCTTATAATAATTGGAAGGCATTTGAAATTGGGGGTCATTTGGCTAAAGTTGTGGGGGGTAGGGCTGGTTCAAGTAATTAGTGGGCCCAGTAAATCTGGACCACGTCACGGCAGTGGAGCAGGGAGAGGTAAGTATTTCAACTTTGCAAGTGCTGCGATCCTGAGCAAGCAGGGGGGGCCCACTCGTTGGCATTGGCACTGGCACAGGGCCCCTCAAAGTACAGCGGTGTGTTTGCACGGCGGGGGCGCCTCCCACCGGCAGCAACACTTTTGCGTACTATGAGAGGCCCTGTGCCAGTGACGTCGCCAACTAGTATTCCTCCCCCCACCTGATGAAGGAACCTGCACTTTCATCTGCACCTTCCTCTTTGTCTCCGTGTAAGGTGGTATGGTATGCGGGAAGAGGAACCTGACTTTCAGCAGGGTCACAATCTTGCTGTGTAGCGTGCATGGGGAATTTTGCATTATGGGTCAATGTACCAGCAGACTCATCTATCACTGGCTGGGCAATGGGCAGGATGAGGAGGAAACACAGATATAGGCCCAAAGAATAAAGTTGGCTAAATGCAGTTCAAAATTGGTAACACAGGACTAACCAGGGGGCATTGCAGTGGAGGACAACTGGAATGAGAGGCTGACACAGAGAGTAGGCCCAAATCAGTAAGTAGTCGAAATGCAGTTCAAAATTGGCAACCGTAGTAAACAGGCGGCACAGCTTTGTTCAGTGGAGGAGAACAGCAAGGAGTGGCAGACACCGATAGTAAGCCCCAACCCAACTAGTAGGCCAAATGCAGTCTAACATTAACAACTACTTAACGAGAGCCTGAAAATGGAATTTCAGGACAGGAAACCAGGAGAACAGCAAGGAGTGGCAGACACCGATAGTAGGCCCCAAACCAACTAGTACGCCAAATGCAGTTGTTCCATTTAACCACAATTTAATGAGAGCCTGAAGATAGAAGTTCAGGAAAGGCAACCTGGAGAACACCTTGGAGTGTAACACACCATCTCTCTACACCCCATACCCAATTTGTAGGCCTAATGCAGTGTAGTTTTCAACAACTACTAAACGAGAGTCGGAAGATCAAAGCAATGTGGATGAAACCTGGGGAACTCCTTGGAGTGTAACACACCGTCTCTCTACACCCCATACCCAATTTGTAGGCCTAATGCAGTGTAGTTTTCTACAACTACTAAACGAGAGTCGAAAGACCGAAGCAATGTGGACGAAACCTGGGGAACACCTTGGAGTGTAACACACCATCTCTCTACACCCCATACCCAATTTGTAGGCCTAATGCAGTGTAGTTTCCAACAACTACTAAATGAGAGCCGGAAGATCGAAGCTCAGGAAAGGCAACCTGGAGAACACCTTGGAGTGGAACACACCATCTCTCTACACCCCATACCCAATTTGTAGGCCTAATGCAGCGTAGTTTCCAACAACTACTAAACGAGAGCATGAAGATCGAAGCAATGGAGAGGAAACCTGGGGAACACCTTGGAGTGTAACACACCATCTCTCTACACCCCATACCCAATTTGTAGGCCTAATGCAGTGTAGTTTCCAACAACTACTAAACGAGAGCCGGAAGATCGAAGCTCAGGAAAGGCAACCTGGAGAACACCTTGGAGTGGAACACACCATCTCTCTACACCCCATACCCAATTTGTAGGCCTAATGCAGCGTAGTTTCCAACAACTACTAAACGAGAGCATGAAGATCGAAGCATTGGCGAGGAAACCTGGGAAACACCTTGGAGTGGAACACACCATCTCTCTACACCCCATACCCAATTTGTAGGCCTAATGCAGTGTAGTTTCCAACAACTAGTAAATGAGAGCATGAAGATCGAAGCATTGGCGAGGAAACCTGGGGAACACCTTGGAGTGGAACACACCATCTCTCTACACCCCATACCCAATTTGTAGGCCTAATGCAGTGTAGTTTCCAACAACTAGTAAACGAGAGCATGAAGATCGAAGCAATGGAGAGGAAACCTGGGGAACACCTTAGAGTGTAACACACCATCTCTCTACACCCCATACCCAATTTGTAGGCCTAATGCAGTGTAGTTTCCAACAACTACTAAACGAGAGCATGAAGATCGAAGCAATGGAGAGGAAACCTGGGGAACACCTTGGAGTGGAACACACCATCTCTCTACACCCCATACCCAATTTGTAGGCCTAATGCAGTGTAGTTTCCAACAACTACTAAACGAGAGCATGAAGATCGAAGCATTGGCGAGGAAACCTGGGGAACACCTTGGAGTGGAACACACCATCTCTCTACACCCCATACCCAATTTGTAGGCCTAATGCAGTGTAGTTTCCAACATCTACTAAACGAGAGCATGAAGATCGAAGCAATGGAGAGGAAACCTGGGGAACACCTTGGAGTGGAACACACCATCTCTCTACACCCCATACCCAATTTGTAGGCCTAATGCAGTGTAGTTTCCAACAACTACTAAACGAGAGCATGAAGATCGAAGCAATGGAGAGGAAACCTGGGGAACACCTTGGAGTGTAACACACCATCTCTCTACACCCCATACCCAATTTGTAGGCCTAATGCAGTGTAGTTTCCAACAACTACTAAACGAGAGCCGGAAGATCGAAACTCAGGAAAGGCAACCTGGAGAACACCTTGGAGTGGAACACACCATCTCTCTACACCCCATACCCAATTTGTAGGCCTAATGCAGCGTAGTTTCCAACAACTACTAAACGAGAGCATGAAGATCGAAGCAATGGAGAGGAAACCTGGGGAACACCTTGGAGTGGAACACACCATCTCTCTACACCCCATACCCAATTTGTAGGCCTAATGCAGTGTAGTTTCCAACAACTACTAAACGAGAGCATGAAGATCAAAGCATTGGCGAGCATACCTGGGGAACACCTTGGAGTGGAACACACCATCTCTCTACACCCCATACCCAATTTGTAGGCCTAATGCAGTGTAGTTTCCAACAACTAGTAAACGAGAGCATGAAGATCGAAGCAATGGAGAGGAAACCTGGGGAACACCTTAGAGTGTAACACACCATCTCTCTACACCCCATACCCAATTTGTAGGCCTAATGCAGTGTAGTTTCCAACAACTACTAAACGAGAGCATGAAGATCGAAGCATTGGCGAGGAAACCTGGGGAACACCTTGGAGTGGAACACACCATCTCTCTACACCCCATACCCAATTTGTAGGCCTAATGCAGTGTAGTTTCCAACATCTACTAAACGAGAGCATGAAGATCGAAGCAATGGAGAGGAAACCTGGGGAACACCTTGGAGTGGAACACACCATCTCTCTACACCCCATACCCAATTTGTAGGCCTAATGCAGTGTAGTTTCCAACAACTACTAAACGAGAGCATGAAGATCGAAGCAATGGAGAGGAAACCTGGGGAACACCTTGGAGTGTAACACACCATCTCTCTACACCCCATACCCAATTTGTAGGCCTAATGCAGTGTAGTTTCCAACAACTACTAAACGAGAGCCGGAAGATCGAAACTCAGGAAAGGCAACCTGGAGAACACCTTGGAGTGGAACACACCATCTCTCTACACCCCATACCCAATTTGTAGGCCTAATGCAGCGTAGTTTCCAACAACTACTAAACGAGAGCATGAAGATCGAAGCAATGGAGAGGAAACCTGGGGAACACCTTGGAGTGGAACACACCATCTCTCTACACCCCATACCCAATTTGTAGGCCTAATGCAGTGTAGTTTCCAACAACTACTAAACGAGAGCATGAAGATCGAAGCATTGGCGAGCATACCTGGGGAACACCTTGGAGTGGAACACACCATCTCTCTACACCCCATACCCAATTTGTAGGCCTAATGCAGTGTAGTTTCCAACAACTAGTAAACGAGAGCATGAAGATCGAAGCAATGGAGAAGAAACCTGGGGAACACCTTAGAGTGTAACACACCATCTCTCTACACCCCATACCCAATTTGTAGGCCTAATGCAGTGTAGTTTCCAACAACTACTATACGAGAGCATGAAGATCGAAGCAATGGAGAGGAAACCTGGGGATCACCTTGGAGTGGAACACACCATCTCTCTACACCCCATACCGAATTTGTAGGCCTAATGCAGTGTAGTTTCCAACAACTACTAAACGAGAGCATTAAGATCGAAGCAATGGCGAGGAAACCTGGGGCACACTTTGGGGAGGCAGACACCGTTAGTAGGCCCTACCAAAGTTGTACCCCCAATGCAGTTTTAAAATTCCTAGAGGCTGAAAACAAGACTATTGACGCTCAGCTTTTTTCAAAGGAACACAGCTGAATTGAGTGGCGCAGACAGACACAGGTAGTAGGACTTAAACCAAAAATGTGGCTCACTGCAGCTTAAAAAAGTTACAGGGGTACACAAGCAGCAGTGCTCTGGGCAGTGGAGGACAATTTCAATAGTGGACCGCAGACAGACTTTGTACGCCTACTATTAAAAAAAGGATGCTCTATGCAATTAAAAATAGGTTCCAGGGGTCCACGGGCAGCAGTGGTGTGGTCAGTGGACGAGTATTGGAAGGAGGGACCGCAGACAGGCGTAGTAGGCCTAACATAACAAAATTAGGCTGTAGACACTGTAAAATTGGTTCCAGGGGTACACGGGCAGCAGTGGTGTGGTCAGCGGAGGAAAATTGGAATTAGGGACTGCAGACAGACTTTGTAGGCTGTCCCCTGTGGACCATGCATCCAACACATTAACCCAGTGCGCCGTAATGGACACGTAACTTTTTGTGGACATGCCTACTGGTCCATGCGTCTCTTGTCAGGTGCACCTTTCTACTGTTTGATTGCCTGAGTGCTATGACAATGCAGACTTTTTCATGCCGCTGGAGGGCTGGGATGGCTTTTCTCGCAAAAGAAATGTCGACTGGGTAGCTTGAACCGTTGCACAGCGTAGTTCATCTGGGCTTTCTAAATATAAAACAAAGAAAAAAAGGAGGCTACATGCACTTTCAGCTGGGTTCCAGGGGTACACGGCCAGCATTGGTGTGGTCAGTGGAGAACTATTGGAAGGAAGGACCGCAGACAGGCTTCGAAGGCCTAACATAATAACAGATGGCTGTAGGCAATTTTAAATTGGTTCCAGGGGTACACGGGCAGCAGTGGTGTGGTCAGTGGAGGCCTAGTGGAAGGAGTGACCGCAGACAGGCATCGAAGGCCTAACATAATAACAGATGGCTGTAGGCAATTTTAAATTGGTTCCAGGGGTACACGGGCAGCAGTGGTGTGGTCAGTGGAGGCCTAGTGGAAGGAGTGACCGCAGACAGGCATCGAAGGCCTAACATAATAACACATGGCTGTAGGCAATTTTAAATTGGTTCCAGGGGAACATGGGCAGCAGTGGCCTGGTCAGTGTAGTAGTAGTAGAAAGAACGGACCGCAGACAGGCTTCGAAGGCCTAACATAATAAAATTGGGCTGGCTGTAGGCAATTTTAAATTGGTTCCAGGGGTACACGGGCAGCAGTGGTGTGGTCAGTGGAGGCCTAGTGGAAGGAGTGACCGCAGACAGGCATCGAAGGCCTAACATAATAACAGATGGCTGTAGGCAATTTTAAATTGGTTCCAGGGGTACACGGGCAGCAGTGGTGTGGTCAGTGGAGGCCTAGTGGAAGGAGTGACCGCAGACAGGCATCGAAGGCCTAACATAATAACACATGGCTGTAGGCAATTTTAAATTGGTTCCAGGGGAACACGGGCAGCAGTGGCCTGGTCAGTGTAGTAGTAGTAGAAAGAACGGACCGCAGACAGGCTTCGAAGGCCTAACATAATAAAATTGGGCTGGCTGTAGGCAATTTTAAATTGGTTCCAGGGGTACACGGGCAGCAGTGGTGTGGTCAGTGGAGGCCTAGTGGAAGGAGTGACCGCAGACAGGCATCGAAGGCCTAACATAATAACACATGGCTGTAGGCAATTTTAAATTGGTTCCAGGGGAACACGGGCAGCAGTGGCCTGGTCAGTGTAGTAGTAGTAGAAAGAACGGACCGCAGACAGGCATCGAAGGCCTAAACTAAAAAAAATTGGGCTGGCTGTAGGCAATTTTAAATTGGTTCCAGGGGTACACGGGCAGCAGTGGTGTGGTCAGTGGAGGCCTAGTGGAAGGAGTGACCGCAAACAGGCATCGAAGGCCTAACATAATAAGAGATGGCTGTAGGCAATTTTAAATTGGTTCCAGGGGAACACGGGCAGCAGTGGCCTGGTCAGTGTAGTAGTAGTAGAAAGAACGGACTGCAGACAGGCTTCGAAGGCCTAACATATTAAAATTGGGCTGGCTGTCGGCAATTTTAAATTGGTTCCAGGGGTACACGGGCAGCAGTGGTGTGGTCAGTGGAGGCCTAGTGGAAGGAGGGACTGCAGACAGGCTTCGAAGGCCTAACATAAAAAAAATAGGGCTGTTGGCAATTTAAATTGGTTCCAGTGGTACAAGGGCAGCAGTACAATGGTCAGTGGAGGCCTAGTGGAAGGAGGGACCGCAGACAGGCTTCAAAGGCCTAACATAAAAAAATAGGGCTGTTGGCAATTTAAAATTGGTTCCAGGGGTACACGGGCAGCAGTACAATGGTCAGTGGAGGCCTAGTGGAAGGAGGGACCGCAGACAGGCTTCGAAGGCCTAACATAAAAAAATAGGGCTGTTGGCAATTTAAAATTGGTTCCAGTGGTACAAGGGCAGCAGTACAATGGTCAGTGGAGACCTAGTGGAAGGAGGGACCGCAGACAGGCTTCGAAGGCCTAACATAAAAAAATAGGGCTGTTGGCAATTTAAAATTGGTTCCAGTGGTACAAGGGCAGCAGTACAATGGTCAGTGGAGGCCTAGTGGAAGGAGGGACCGCAGACAGGCTTCGAAGGCCTAACATAAAAAAATAGGGCTGTTGGCAATTTAAAATTGGTTCCAGGGGTACACGGGCAGCAGTACAATGGTCAGTGGAGGCCTAGTGGAAGGAGAGACCGCAGACAGGCTTCGAAGGCCTAACATAACAAAAATGTCAATACAATGGTATTGTCAGTGCCAGGCATTGAAGGATTTTCAGTGCATAGACTAAACATTGGTGGAGCTGTGAGAGATAATTTTGCAAGTGGTAGAGCACTGTTTGAGCTGGGGGGGGGGAACTGTCTCGTGGCCGGCGGTACAGGCCCAGGGCCCCTCATATTACAACGGTGTGTCTGACGTTGGGTGCGCACCACCACCGCCAGAGACACTTTATTGTACTATGAGGGACCCAGTGGCAGTGCCGTCGACCAAAAGCGGGCACACCCACCTCTTCAGACAAACAGCACTCTCACGGGTGCTGGCGCCAAGTGGCGATACCACGACCCCGTGTGGGGAGTTTGGCCATTTAGTGAGGTGTAAACATGTCGTATGCTGGACAATCAGGTGCAGAAAATTACGAGATTGGAAAAGTCATTCAGAATAGTCCACAGGCAAGACCTTTTCATAGGAAAGCTAGGTGTCAGCCGGGCAAGGTGGGGCAAAAGATTTCGAAATCCAGTTGTGGTTCATTTTAATGAAGGTTAGATCATCTACATTTTGGGTATCCAGACGAGTCCTTTTTTCTGTTAGTATTGAACCTGCAGCACTGAATACTCTTTCTGATAGGACACTAGCTGCCGGGCAAGCAAGCTCCTGCAATGCATATTCTGCCAATTCTGGCCAGGTGTCTAATTTGGATGCCCAGTAATCATATGGGAATGACGATTGAGGGAGAACATCGATAAGGGATGAAAAATAGTTTGTAACCATACTGGACAAATGTTGTCTCCTGTCACTTTGAATTGATGCTGCAGTACCTGTCCTGTCTGCGGTCATAGCAAAATCACTCCACAACCTGGTCAGAAAACCCCTCTGGCCAACGCCACTTCTGATTTCTGCCCCTCTAACACCTCTGGTCTGCTGGCCCCTGCAGCTCGTGTGAGAACGATCACGGGCGCTGTGTGCAGGGAATGCCAGAAGCAAACGGTCAACAAGAGTTGATTGTTTGGTTGCTAATATTATTTCCAAGTTGTCATGTGGCATTATATTTTGCAATTTGCCTTTATAGCGAGGATCAAGGAGGCAGGCCAACCAGTAATCGTCATCGTTCATCATTTTAGTAATGCGTGTGTCCCTTTTGAGGATACGTAAGGCATAATCCGCCATGTGGGCCAAAGTTCCAGTTCTCAAATCTGCGGTTGTGCTTGGTTGAGGGGCAGTTTCAGGCAAATCCACGTCACTTGTGTCCCTCCAAAAACCAGAACCCGGCCTTGCCGCACCAACAATTTCCAGTGGCCCCGGAAAAGCTTCCTCATTAAAAATATAATCATCCCCATCATCCTCCTCGTCCTCCTCCTCCTCTTCGCCCGCTACCTCGTCCTGTACACTGCCCTGGCCAGACAATGGCTGACTGTCATCAAGGCTTTCCTCTTCCTCAGCTGCAGACGCCTGATCCTTTATGTGCGTCAAACTTTGCATCAGCAGACGCATTAGGGGGATGCTCATGCTTATTATGGCGTTGTCTGCACTAACCAGCCGTGTGCATTCCTCAAAACACTGAAGGACTTGACACATGTCTTGAATCTTCGACCACTGCACACCTGACAACTCCATGTCTGCCATCCTACTGCCTGCCCGTGTATGTGTATCCTCCCACAAAAACATAACAGCCCGCCTCTGTTCGCACAGTCTCTGAAGCATGTGCAGTGTTGAGTTCCACCTTGTTGAAACGTCTATGATTAGGCGATGCTGGGGAAGGTTCAAAGAACGCTGATAGGTCTGCATACGGCTGGAGTGTACGGGCGAACAGCGGATATGTGAGCAAAGTCCACGCACTTTGAGGAGCAGGTCGGATAACCCCGGATAACTTTTCAGGAAGCACTGCACCACCAGGTTTAAGGTGTGAGCCAGGCAAGGAATGTGTTTCAGTTGGGAAAGGGAGATGGCAGCCATGAAATTCCTTCCGTTATCACTCACTACCTTGCCTGCCTCAAGATCTACAGTGCCCAGCCACGACTGCGTTTCTTTCTGCAAGAACTCGGACAGAAGTTCCGCGGTGTGTCTGTTGTCGCCCAAACACTTCATAGCCAATACAGCCTGCTGACATTTGCCAGTAGCTGCCCCATAATGGGAGACCTGGTGTGCAACAGTGGCAGCTGCGGATGGAGTGGTTGTGCGACTGCGGTCTGTGGACGAGCTCTCGCTTCTGCAGGAGGACGAGGAGGAGGAGAAGGGGGTGCGAACGGCTACAGCCAACTGTTTCCTAGACCGTGGGCTAGGCAGAACTGTCCCAAACTTGCTGTCCCCTGTGGACCCTGCATCCCCAACATTCACCCAGTGTGCCGTGATGGACACGTAACGTCCCTGGCCATGCCTACTGGTCCATGCATCTGTTGTCAGGTGCACCTTTGTGCTCACAGATTGCCTGAGTGCATGGACGATGCACTCTTTAACATGCTGGTGGAGGGCTGGGATGGCTTTTCTGGAAAAAAAGTGTCGACTGGGTAGCTCGTAGCGTGGTACAGCGTAGTCCATCAGGGCTTTGAAAGCTTCGCTTTCAACTAACTGGTAGGGCATCATCTCTAACGAGATTAGTCTAGCTATGTGGGCGTTCAAACCCTGTGTACGCGGATGCGAGGCTAAGTACTTCCT
Organism: Ranitomeya imitator; assembly: GCF_032444005.1. Taxonomy (NCBI): domain Eukaryota; kingdom Metazoa; phylum Chordata; class Amphibia; order Anura; family Dendrobatidae; genus Ranitomeya; species Ranitomeya imitator. The sequence goes on along the minus strand of NC_091283.1, from coordinate 644,869,254 downwards.
TTTTCTAACCATAGTCTCATGTAGGGTGAGCTGGACTGGAGAGCTGGAGATCATGGAACTAGCGGGGGTGCCGGTGGACATGGCAGACTGAGAGACGGTGGGAGATGGTATTGTTGCCGCCGGTGCCCTAGATGCAGTGTTTCCTACTACGAAACTGGTGATTCCCTGACCCTGACTGCTTTGGCCTGGCATAGAAACCTGCACAGATACTGCAGGTGGTGCGGAAAATGGTGGCCCTACACTGCCGGAAGGGATGTTGCGGTGATGACTAGCTTCATTGGCCGAGGGTGCTACAACCTTAAGGGACGTTTGGTAGTTAGTCCAAGCTTGCAAATGCATGGTGGTTAAATGTCTATGCATGCAACTTGTATTGAGACTTTTCAGATTCTGCCCTCTGCTTAAGGTAGTTGAACATTTTTGACAGATGACTTTGCGCTGATCAATTGGATGTTGTTTAAAAAAATGCCAGACTGCACTTTTTCTAGCATCGGATACCTTTTCAGGCATTGCAGACTGAGCTTTAACCGGATGGCCACGCTGTCCTCCAACAGGTTTTGGCTTTGCCACGCGTTTTGGGCAAGATACGGGCCCGGCAGATGGAACCTGTTGCGATGTTGATGCCTGCTGCGGCCCCTCCTCCTCCGCTTCAGAACTGCTGCCGCCTGCACCCTGTTCCCCCAATGGCTGCCAATCGGGGTCAAGAACTGGGTCATCTATTACCTCTTCTTGTAGCTCGTGTGCAACTTCGTCTGTGTCACTGTGTCGGTCGGTGGTATAGCGTTCGTGATGGGGCAACATAGTCTCATCAGGGTCTGATTCTTGATCATTACCCTGCGAGGGCAATGTTGTGGTCTGAGTCAAAGGACCAGCATAGTAGTCTGGCTGTGGCTGTGCATCAGTGCACTCCATGTCAGATTCAACTTGTAATGGGCATGGACTGTTAACTGCTTCACTTTCTAAGCCAGGGACGGTATGTGTAAAGAGCTCCATGGAGTAACCCGTTGTGTCGCCTGCTGCATTCTTCTCTGTTGTTGTTTTTGCTGAAGAGGACAAGGAAGCGACTTGTCCCTGACCGTGAACATCCACTAACGACGCGCTGCTTTTACATTTACCAGTTTCACGAGAGGAGGCAAAAGAGCTAGACGCTGAGTCAGCAAGATAAGCCAAAACTTGCTCTTTCTCCTCCGGCTTTAAAAGCGGTTTTCCTACTCCCAGAAAAGGGAGACGACGAACCTGGCTCCACAGCTCCAGACTTAGGTGCAATATTTTTTTTTCCCACGACCACCTGATGCTCCACCACTACCACTACCCTCATTACCAGCTGACAATGAACGCCCCCGGCCACGACCTCTTCCACCAGATTTCCTCATTGTTTTAAAAACGTAACCAAACTAACGGTATTTGTTGCTGTCACACAACTTACACGGTGAGCTATAACTTCAGTATGATTTAGCTACCCCTTTACAGGTGGGTGAGACCACAACGAAAATCAGGCACAATGTTACACACTCTGTTTTTGGTGGCACCAAATGAGAGAGATGCCACACACGCAGGACTGTCACTGAAGCACAAATGTTAATATTAATCTCCCACTGTTTTTTTTTATTTTTTTTTATTTTTTTCAGGGAGACTTTAGAAAAAAAAAATAATAGAATAAAATGATTTTTTCAGGAAGAATTTAGAAACCAAATAAAATAAAATGATTTCTTCAGGGAGAATTTAGAAAACAAATAAAACAAAAAATAGGCTTTCTATGGCCCACTGAGTGAGAGATGACGCACACAGGAGTCAGGAGTGGCACACAAGCCCAGAGGCCAATATTTATCTCTCACTGATTGATTTAGTGATTTTTTCAGGTAGATTTTGGAACCCAAATCAAGCAAAAAAAATAATAGGCTTTCTATGGCCCACAATTGGAGAGAGAGAGAGAGAGAGAGAGATGGCACACCCAGGAGTCAAGACTGGCACACAAGCAGAAAGGGCAATATTAATCTCCCACTGATTTGATTTTTTTTTTTTTTTCAGGGAGACTTTAGAAAAAAAAAATAATAATAAAAAAATGATTTTTTCAGGAAGAATTTAGAAACCAAATAAAATAAAATGATTTTTTCAGGGAGAATTTAGAAAACAAATAAAACAAAAAATAGGCTTTCTATGGCCCACTGACTGAGAGATGGCACACACAGGAGTCAGGAGTGGCACACAAGCCCAGAGGCCAATATTAATCTCCCACTTTTTTTTTTTTTTCAGGGAAAATTTATAAACCCAATAAAAAAAATTATAAATAGGCTTTCTATGGCCCACTATCTGAGAGAGAGAGATGGCACGCTTAGGACTGGCACACAAGCCCAAAGGCCAATATTAATCTCCCTTTTTTTTTTCAGGGAGAATTTATAAAACCAAAAAAAAATAAATAAATAGGCTTTCTATGGCCCACTATTTGTGAGAGAGATGGCACGCTCAGGACTGGCACACAAGCCCAGAGGCCAATATTAATCTCCCACTTTTTTTTTTTTTTTTCAGGGAAAATTTATAAACCCAATAAAAAAAATAATAAATAGGCTTTCTATGGCCCACTATCTGAGAGAGAGAGATGGCACGCTTAGGACTGGCACACAAGCCCAAAGGCCAATATTAATCTCCCTTTTTTTTTTCAGGGAGAATTTATAAAACCAAAAAAAAAAAATAAATAGGCTTTCTATGGCCCACTATTTGTGAGAGAGATGGCACGCTTAGGACTGGCACACAAGCCCAAAGGCCAATATCAATTTCCCACTGATTGATTTATTGATTTTTTCAGGTAGAATTTAGAACCCAAATAAAGCAAAAAAAAAAAAAATAGGCTTTCTATGGCCCACTGAGTGAGTGATGATGCACACAGGAGTCAGGAGTGGCACACAAGCCCTGAGGCCAATATTTTTCTCCCACTGATTGATGTAGTGATTTTTTCAGGTAGATTTTGGAACCCAAATCAAGCAAAAAAATAAATAGGCTTTCTATGGCCCACTGAGTGAGTGATGATGCACACAGGAGTCAGGAGTGGCACACAAGCCCTGAGGCCAATATTTTTCTCCCACTGATTGATGTAGTGATTTTTTCAGGTAGATTTTGGAACCCAAATCAAGCAAAAAAATAAATAGGCTTTCTATGGCCCACTATCTGAGAGCGAGAGATGGCACACTTAGGACTGGCACACAAGCCCAAAGGCCAATATTAATCTCCCTTTTTTTTCAGGGAGAATTTATAAAACCAAAAAAAAATAAATAAATAGGCTTTCTATGGCCCACTATTTGTGAGAGAGATGGCACGCTCAGGACTGGCACACAAGCCCAGAGGCCAATATTAATCTCCCACTTTTTTTTTTTTTTTTCAGGGAAAATTTATAAACCCAATAAAAAAAATAATAAATAGGCTTTCTATGGCCCACTATCTGAGAGAGAGAGATGGCACGCTTAGGACTGGCACACAAGCCCAAAGGCCAATATTAATCTCCCTTTTTTTTTTCAGGGAGAATTTATAAAACCAAAAAAAAAAAATAAATAGGCTTTCTATGGCCCACTATTTGTGAGAGAGATGGCACGCTTAGGACTGGCACACAAGCCCAAAGGCCAATATCAATTTCCCACTGATTGATTTATTGATTTTTTCAGGTAGAATTTAGAACCCAAATAAAGCAAAAAAAAAAAATAGGCTTTCTATGGCCCACTGAGTGAGTGATGATGCACACAGGAGTCAGGAGTGGCACACAAGCCCTGAGGCCAATATTTTTCTCCCACTGATTGATGTAGTGATTTTTTCAGGTAGATTTTGGAACCCAAATCAAGCAAAAAAATAAATAGGCTTTCTATGGCCCACTGAGTGAGAGATGGCACAGACAGGGATGGCACTCTAGCAGAAATGCCAATCTTAATCTCCCACAAAAAAAAAAAAAAAAGGAACTGTCCTTCAATTACTATCTCCCTGCAGTAATCTCAGCCAGGTATGGCAGGCAGCAATAAGGAGTGGACTGATGCACAAATGAAATAAAAAGTGTGGACAAACAAACAAGATAGCTGTGCAGAAAGGAAGGAACAAGAGGATTTGTGCTTTGAAAAAAGCAGTTGGTTTGCACAGCAGCGTACACACAGCAATGCAGCTATCAGGGAGCCTTCTAGGGCAGCCCAATGAGCTACAGCGCTGAGGAAAAAAAAAAAAAAATGTAGCTTCCACTGTCCCTGCACACCGAAGGTGGTGTTGGACAGTGCAAATCGCTACAGCACAAGCTGTTTGGTGGTTAATGGACCCTGCCTAACGCTATCCCTGCTTCTGACGAAGCGGCAGCAACCTCTCCCTAAGCTCAGATCAGCAGCAGTAACATGGCGGTCGGCGGGAACGCCCCTTTATAGCCCCTGTGACGCCGCAGACAGCAAGCCAATCACTGCAATGCCCTTCTCTAAGATGGTGGGGACCAGGACCTATGTCATCACGCTGCCCACACTCTGCGTTTACCTTCATTGGCTGAGAAATGGCGCTTTTCGCGTCATTGAAACGCGACTTTGGCGCGAAAGTCGCGTACCGCATGGCCGACCCCGCACAGGGGTTGGATCGGGTTTCATGAAACCCGACTTTGCCAAAAGTCGGCGACTTTTGAAAATGAACGACCCGTTTCGCTCAACCCTACTCAGGAGTCATGGACTCTAAGCTGGTCTCCCACTTCAAATACTTTAATTCAAGTGGGTGTTGTGGCTCCCATGCCTGCCTTGTTGCAATTCTTATGTTTAACATAGATGTGAATGAACAAGTTCCTCAAGTGTTCAATGTTTATAACATACTAGATGGTGGCCCGATTCTAACGCATCGGGTATTCTAGAATATGTACAGTATGTCCACGTAGTATATTGCACATCCCATGTAGTATATCGCCCAACCACGTAGTATATTGCCCAGCCACATAGTATATTGCCCAGCCACGTAGTATATTACCCAGCCACGTAGTATATTGCCCAGTCACGTAGTATATTGCCCAGCCACATAGTATATTGCCCAGCCACATAGTATATTGCCCAGCCATGTAGTATATTGCCCAGCCACGTAGTATATTGCCCAGCCACGTAGTATATTGCCCAGTCACGTAGTATATTGCCCAGCCACATAGTATATTGTCCAACCACGTAGTATATTGCCCAGCCACGTAGTATATTGCCAAGCTACATAGTATATTGCCCAGTCACGTAGTATATGTCCCAGCCACATAGTATATTGCCCAGTCACGTACTATATTGCCCAGTCACGTAGTATATTGCCCAGCCACGTAGTATATTGCCCAGCCACATAGTATATTGCCCAGCCACGTAGTATAATGCCCAGTCACGTAGTATATTGCCCAGCCACGTAATATACAGCACAGAGCCAGGTAGTATACAGCACAGAGCCACGTAGTATACAGCACAGTGCCACGTAGTATACAGCACAGAGCCACGTAGTATACAGCACAGAGCCACGTAGTATACTGTCCAGTCACGTAGTATATTGGCCAGTCACGTAGTATGCACCATATCCCTGTTAAAAAAAAAGAATTAAAATAAAAAATAGTTACATGCTCACCTTCCGGAGCCTCCGGATCGAAGCGGCCGGTTACCGATGGTCCTCGCGCGCTCCGGTCTGAAGATTGCATTGCGGTCTCACGAGATGATGATGACGTAGCGGTCTCGCGAGACCGCACGTCATCATCTCGCGAGACTCCAATGCATGCAGCGGTCACCGGGGCGTCACGAGGAGCATCAGTAACTGTCCGCTTCGATCCGGAGGCTCCGGAGGGTGAGTATGTAACTATTTTTTATTATTTTTATTATTTTTAACATTAGATATTTTTACTATTCATGCTGCATAGGCAGCATGAATAGTAAAAAGTGGGTCACACAGGGTTAATAGCAGCATTAACCGAGTGCGTTACACCGCGGTCAACGCTGCCATTAACCCTGTGTGAGCGCTGACTGGAGAGGAGTATGGAGCGGGCACTGACTGCGGGGAGGAAGGAGCGGCCATTTTCTTCCAGACTGTGCCCGTCGCTGATTGGTCGTGGCTGTTTTGCCACGACCAATCAGCGACTTGGATTTCCATGACTGACAGAGGCCGCGACCAATGAATATCCGTGACAGACAGACAGAAAGACAGACAGACGGAAGTGACCCTTAGACAATTATATATATAGATGCTCTATTTATATTAGAAGTTAGAATCGCGGACAAGCTAAATTTAAGAAAGGAGGGAGTGTGGCGCCCTATAAAGTCAGGCGTCACAAATGTCTGTGAATTCTGATGGTGTGAGAAGCCAGCTTTTCAGTTATTTTTACATATACACATGTAATTAGAGTTAAGGTTATTATGAAATCTGGTGGGTAGCACCCCCGCAGGAGAACTAGCAAGCCCAGGAGAAGCAACGCTGCGCCCCTGGAGATTGGGTGGTGCTGGAGATAAATAAGGACAGCCAGTGTCTTTGCTGTGGTCGCTGTTGGGACTCCACTGAAATCTGTGCAGCCACATGGGACATAGTGTCCTACATGGTTCAAGAAGTGCCCATCAACTGCTCCAGTAGAAGCAAGTTTTTTTCCTGTTGCACATGAGGTCTGGACATTGCTTATTGAGATGGGCTGATATTGCATCCCTTCCATAAGTTTCCCTTTTTATTTGGCAGAGGACGACCCGCTGGCCAGTGAGACCACTGTGACTGTTGGGCGCCATTACGCCACAGCTCAGTGGAAGCCGACTCAGTCACTCCCACCTTTTAATATTAATAGGGAATCTCCTACACTAACCGAGAAGTCTAGAAAAGTCCACAATCTTGATTGAATAAACCAGTAGCATCCATGGCACATTAACCGTGACCTTCAGGTCATCCTTCAACCTTTAATACATATGTGGGTGGTTCCCACTCTATAAGGTTGCTGCTTCAATTGCCATTTTAAAGCCCAGATAACATACAGTATATAATGCGGTGGATATTGAGATGGAAAATACACCTTTATATATTTTATTTGTGGAAGTGGAGTACTGCTAATGAAGGATAAACAAGGCTTCTGACTTACTTCTCAATCCTGACACTGTAGCAAACTGTTCCAGGGTTCATAGCAGATTCTGCAGTGAGAGAAAAAGATTTGTTACCATTAAATTTGTGTTTGGTCAACATTGACTCTAGTCATATTAGGATTGTCATGAACCATGAGAGCCATAGTTTCTATTGCAAAACAAATTAAGGTGGGAAGTGGTCTGACGGGTAAGGTTTCTCCTTGTGGAGAGTGACATACCAGCTCTGGCTTGTCAAGGTAAGGAGGCTTATTCACCGTGCAATGCTCCTCTGGGAAATTTTATATGCAAATTGCCTCTTCAGAGAGAAATAGGACTTGAACTCTATAGCGCCATTTGTTGGTAGTAGCGATCCTACAAGTCACAATCAACTCTTTATCGAGTCTTGCAATATGACTTAAGGTACCGTCACATTTAGCGACGCTGCAGCGATCCAGACAACGATCCCGATCGCTGCAGCGTCGCTGTTTGGTCGCTGGAGAGCTGTCACACAAACAGCTCTCCAGCGACCAACGATGCCGGTCCCTTGGTAACCAGGGTAAACACCGGGTTATTAAGCGCAGGGCCGCGCTTAGTAACACGATGTTTACCCTGGTTACCAGCGTAAACGTAAAAAAAACCAAACACTACATACTTACCTTCCGCTGTCTGTCCCCCGGTGTTCTGCTTTTCTGCACTGACTGTGAGCGTCAGCCGGAAAGCACAGCGGTGACGTCACCACTGTGCTCTGCTTTCCGGCTGTCCGGCGCTCACAGTGCAGAGAAGCACAGTGCCGGAGGACAGACAGCGGAAGGTAAGTATGTAGTGTTTTTTTTTTTTTACATTTACACTGGTAACCAGGGTAAACATCCGGTTACTAAGTGCGGCCCTGCGCTTAGTAACCCGATGTTTACCCTGGTTACCAGTGAAGACATCGCTGAATCGGCATCACACACGCTGATTCAGCGATGTCTGCGGGAGATCCAGCGACGAAATAAAGTTCTGGACTTTCTGCGCCGACCAACGATGGCACAGCAGGATCCTGATCGCTGCTACCTGTCAAACTGAACGATATCGCTAGCCAGGATGCTGAAACGTCACAGATATCGTTCAGTGTGAGGGTATGTGCACACGTCAGGATTGCATCAGGATTTTGTCAGGATTTTGTCAGGATTTTTCATCAGTATTTGTAGCCAAAACCAGGAGTGGGTGATAAATGCAGAAGTGGTGCATATGTTTCTATTATACTTTTCCTCTAATTGTTCCACTCCTGGTTTTGGCTACAAATACTGATGAAAAATCCTGACAAAATCCTGATGCAATCCTGACGTGTGCACATACCCTGAAGGTACCTTTAGGATAAAAGCCAAATCAGAATCTCAATTTGCAGACACAGGGTTTAGGGTTATTGGCTCTCGTCATTGCAAAGTATGAGATCTGATTTGGCTAGGTGGAAAAGTGGGCATTTCTGGAGTGTGCATCTATAGATATGAATGAGATTAATCTCGGATGTGAAGAATTTCAATGTTCAGAGTGTATTTACCACTAACGCAGCAAAATTCCACAATTTTACCATGTTTGACTGCAATGTGTGCATGCTACTGATGGCTAAAGCTCCCCTTTTACCACAATTAGCAGTTTCTTATGCTGTGACACTAAAATGTAGACTTAAAGCAGGAGCATACATAAAGTTAATGGAGTCCCATAGCAAAAGTTTTCATTTGGCCTTACCCTCTCTCTTCCCTCCGTCTTCCCTAAAAAAAACAATCTGGGGGAGTAGACGGGGTCATATCTCCCAACTTTTATAAACAGGGAAAGAGACATATATTGTGGCACTACAGTAATGATACCCCTTTGTGTTCTCACAAAACCCCTTTCATGACTCACCTTACCTGTTACCTTGGGGCAGTGCTCAGGTCCGTGCAGCATGAGTACTGATGCTCCGTGTTTCAGGCACATCATAGTAACATCATTGTGTGTGTCTCAGACTCACATGCGCAGACTAAATGGTAGATCATGTAGCCTTTGGCTTCCTGATTTACCATCTTTATCAATGGTAGCGCATACTTGCTGTCAAATGACTGACTGCTCCCAGGTTCAGCACCACATAATCTTCACAGCACACAGTGTGAACGATGTGATTATTCACAAGTTTGCAGTGAGAGTGATTGCCGACTTGTGGCCTAAGGGCTCTTTTCCATTTGCGAGAAACACGTCCGTGTCTCGCATGTGAAAACCAAGCTGTGGTGCCGGCACTCCAGAGCGGAGCGTGCGGCCGCATAGCAATACAGGTCCTTCTCAAAAAATTAGCATATAGTGTTAAATTTCATTATTTACCATAATGTAATGATTACAATTAAACTTTCATATATTATAGATTCATTATCCACCATCTGAAATTTGTCAGGTCTTTTATTGTTTAAATACTGATGATTTTGGCATACAACTCCTGATAACCCAAAAAACCTGTCTCAATAAATTAGCATATCAAGAAAAGGTTCTCTAAACCAGAGGTCCCCAACTCCAGTCCTCAAGGCCCACCAACAGGTCATGTTTTCAGGATTTCCTTTGCATTGCACAGGTGATGCAATTATTACCTGGGCAAGACTAAGGAAATCCTGAAAACATGACATGTTGGTGGGCCTTGAGGACTGGAGTTGGGGACCCCTGCTCTAAACGACCTATTACCCTAATCTTCTGAATCAACTAATTAACTCTAAACACATGCAAAAGATACCTGAGGCTTTTATAAACTCCCTGCCTGGTTCATTACTCAAAACCCCCATCATGGGTAAGACTGAGTCTGGTGTGGAAACATCCAGAGCCACCGTGCACAGGCGTGTGCAGGAAATGGGCTACAGGTGCCGCATTCCCCAGGTAAAGCCACTTTTGAACCATAAACAGCGGCAGAGGCGCCTGACCTGGGCTACAGAGAAGCAGCACTGGACTGTTGCTAAGTGGTCCCAAGTACTTTTTTCTGATGAAAGCAAATTTTGCATGTCATTCGGAAATCAAGGTGCCAGAGTCTGGAGGAAGACTGGGGAGAAGGAAATGCCAAAATGCCTGAAGTCCAGTGTCAAGTACCCACAGTCAGTGATGGTGTGGGGTGCCATGTCAGCTGCTGGTGTTGGTCCACTGTGTTTCATCAAGGGCAGGGTCAATGCAGCTAGCTATCAGGAGATTTTGGAGCACTTCATGCTTCCATCGGCTGAAATGCTTTATGGAGATGAAGATTTCATTTTTCAGCACGACCTGGCACCTGCTCACAGTGCCAAAACCACTGGTAAATGGTTTACTGACCATGGTATTACTGTGCTCAATTGGCCTGCCAACTCTCCTGACCTGAACCCCATAGAGAATCTGTGGGATATTGTGAAGAGAAAGTTGAGAGACGCAAGACCCAACACTCTGGATGAGCTTAAGGCCGCTATTGAAGCATCCTGGGCCTCCATAACATCTCAGCAGTGTCACAGGCTGATTGCCTCCATGCCACGCCGCATTGAAGCAGTCATTTCTGCCAAAGGATTCCCGACCAAGTATTGAGTGCATAACTGAACATTATTATTTGATGGTTTTTTTGTTTGTTATTAAAAAACACTTTTATTTGATTGGATGGGTGAAATATGCTAATTTATTGAGACAGGTTTTTTGGGTTATCAGGAGTTGTATGCCAAAATCATCAGTATTTAAACAATAAAAGACCTGACAAATTTCAGTTGGTGGATAATGAATCTATAATATATGAAAGTTTAATTGTAATCATTACATTATGGTAAATAATGAAATTTAACACTATATGCTAATTTTTTGAGAAGGACCTGTACATGGAGCTGCACGCTCCGCTCCCAAGTGTCGGCGCCAGAGATTGGCTTTCACATGCGATACACGGACGTTTATCTCGCAAGGGGAAAGGAGCCCTAAGACTGGAAAACACCTTTAAATGTGCAGGAAATCAAAGAGCCTCTAAAAGCCAAACAGTGCAAAACAAATTCTGAAACTGAGTTCCACATCTGATTTTTAGCCCCAAATACCTGGATTTAAAGTATCACTCTGTTGGATTTTTTTATTTTCATTTCACCATCAGTTACAGTGCCTTGCGAAAGTATTCGTCCCCATGGAACTTTTCAATCTTTTCCCACATATCATGCTTCAAACATAAAGATACCAAATGTAATTTTTTCGTGAAGAATCAACAACAAGTGGAACACAACTGTGAAGTTGAACAAAATGTATTGGTTATTTTAATTTCTTGTGGAAATTCAAAAACTGAAAAGTGGGGCGTGCAATATTATTCGGCCCCTTTACTTTCAGTGCAGCAAATGCACTCCAGAAGTTCATTGTGGATCTCTGAATGATCCAATGTTGTCCTAAATGCCTAATGATGATAACTATAATCCACCTGTATGTAATCAAGTCTCCGTATAAACGCACCTGCTCTGTGATAATCTCAGGGTTCTGTTTGAAGCACAGAGAGCATCATGAAGACCAAGGAACAAAACAGGCAGGTCCGTGATACTGTTGTGGAGAAGTTTAAAGCTGGATTTGGATACAAAATAATTTCCAAAACTTTAAACATCCCAAGGAGCACTGTGCACGTGATCATATTGAAATGGAAGGAGTATCATACCACTGCAAATCTACCAAGACCCGGCCGTCCCTCTAAGGCCTCTTTCACACTTCCGTTGTTTGCCATCCTTCGCAATCCATCGTTTTGGGAAACAAACAGATCCTGCAAATGTGCTTGCAGGATGCGTTTTTTCCCATAGACTTGTATTAGCGACGGATCGTGCCGGATGGCCACACGTTGCGTCCGTCGTATTTTGGCGGACCGTCATCACAAGAAAAGTTTAATGTAACTTTTTTGTCTGTCGCGTCCGCCAATTTCGACCGCACATGCACGGCCGAAACTCTGCCCCCTCCTCCCCGGACTGCAGAATGGGCAGCGGATGCGTCAAAAAACTGCGTCCGCTGCCCACATCGTGCACAAAATTCACAATGTCCGTCAGTACGGAAAGAGGCCTAAACTTTCATCTCAAACAAGGAGAAGACTGATCAGAGATGCAGCCAAGAGGCCCATGATCACTCTGGATGAACTGCAGAGATCTACAGCTGAGGTGGGACAGTCTGTCCATAGGACAACAATAAGTCGTACACTGCACAAATCTGGCCTTTATGGAAGAGTGTCAAGAAGAAAGCTATTTCTCAAAGATATCCATAAAAAGTGTTGTTTAAACTTTGCAACAAGCCACCTGAGATACACACCAAACATGTGGAACAATGTGTTAGGTGTTGAGTTTCCGCCGCTGCACAGGGAGAATCTCGAACCATGTCTTCTGCGGTCTTCCATTCTCCTCCAGCTGCAGTGGAACCTGCTCAGCGGAGACGTCAGTCCCAGCAGCAGTCTTAACGCCATCACAATAAGTATCCTCTGCCCTTGATGTCTGAGCTCTTTGATAGGCTTCGGGGAGCAAGGGTATTTACTAAGCTAGATCTGCGGGGTGCTTACAACCTGATTCGCATCCGTGAGGGGGACAAATGGAAGACGGCTTTTAACACCAGGGATGGGCACTATGAATACCTAATGATGCCCTTTCGGCTCTGTTATGCCCCAGCCATTTTCCAAGACTTTTGTTAATGATATCTTCTGGGATATGCTTTCCACCTCGGTCGTAGTCTATCTGGATGATATTCTCATCTACTCTCCGGATATTGACTCCCACCAGAGAGATGTTTGCATAGTCTTTGACCTCTTACGGGTGAATTCCCTCTACGCTAAGTTAGAGAAATGTGTGTTTGAGCAGGAGTCCTTACCTTTCCTGGGCTATATCATCTCCGCCCAGGGATTGGCTATGGATCCTGCCAAATTACAAGCTGTGATGGACTGGCAAGAACCCCATTCTCTTAAAGCGGTGCAGCGCTTTATGGGGTTCATTAACTATTACCGCCAGTTCATTCCTCATTTCTCGACTTCGGTAGCTCTTTTGGTAGCCCTCACCAAGAAGGGAGCAAATCCCAAATTTTGGTCTGAAGAGGTCTCCAAAGCCTTTACTTCTATTAAGTCTCATTTTGCTAGCGCTCCCATCCTACATCGCCCCGATGTAGATAAGCCGTTTATAATGCAGGTGGATGTCTCATCCGTTGGTGCTGGAGCAGTCCTCTTCCAAAATGATGCTCAAGGTCGGAAGCATCCTTGCTTCTTCTTTTCCAAGACCTTCACACCAGCGGAGAGGAATTATTCCATCGGGGACAGGGAGTTGATAGCAATGAAGTTGGCTTTCTCAGAATGGGAACATCTTTTGGAGGGGGCTCGCTTTCCCTTTCAAGTGTTCACAGACCACAAAAATTTGGTCTACTTGCAAACAGCCCAGCGGCTAAATTCTCACCAGGCCAGATGGTCCCTGTTCTTCTCCCGGGTCCATTTCACTCTCCACTTTCTATCTGGGGAGAAGAACATTCGTGCCGATGCTCTCTCTCGCTCCATTGTATCATCTGAGGAGGAGGAAGATTAGCCTCGGCTTATTGTCCCTTCTGAGAGCCTGAGAACCATTGCTCCGGTTTCGCTAGAGTCTGTGCCCCCCCGAACAAGACTTTTGTTCGTTCAAATTTGCGTCCAGAGGTTCTCTCTTGGGCTCACTCGTCCAGGGTGGGTGGACATTTTGGGACCAAAAGGACGTCTGAGTTGCTGGCGAGGACGTACTGGTAGCCACATATTTCCAGTGATGTCGGAGATTATGTTCGGGCGTGTGTTTCCTATGCCAAAAACAAGTCTCCTCAACAACAGCCGACTGGGTTGCTTTACCCCCTACCTGTGGCGGACAGGCCCTGGGAAATGGTCGGGATGGATTTTGTGGTGGGCTTACCCAAGTCTCGTAGCTGCACCATTATCTGGGTTATCAACTACCATTTTTCCAAAATGGTGCACTTGGTGCCTCTTCCACGGCTACCTTCTGCACGGGTCTGGCAGCATTGTTTATCAAACATATCTTTCGCCTTCACGGTATGCCGAACAAAATTGTCAGTGACCGGGGTCCCCAGTTTGCATCTCGGTTCTGCAAAGAGCTTTGTCGTCTACTTAGCATTGAGTTGAATCTCTCTTCAGCATATCATCCCGAGACAAATGGGTTAGTAGAGAGGGCCAACCAGACCCTGGTCACATATCTGCAACATTTTGTTTCTGCCAGGCAGGATGGCTGGGCATCCTTGCTACCATGGGCGGAATTTGTCCTTAACAATGCCGTAGCCGATTCCACTGGTCAGACTCCATTCCTCCTTAATTACGGTCAGCATCCACGGGTTCCTGTGCCTATGCCTGTGTCTTCCGCCGACTCCAGGGTGGCAGACTGGGCTGTGGAGGCACAGGACATTTGGGACCGCACTCAGGATGCCATCCGGGCTTCCAAGGAGAGAATGAGGTCCTCACCGATGCACATCGGCGCCCCACTCCAATCTTTGCTCCTGGCGACTTAGTGTGGCTCTCCGCACGTAACATCAGGCTGCGAGTTGAGTCCACTAAGTTTGCACCTCGCTACTTGGGTCCCTTCAAGGTCCTCGAACAGGTTAACCCTGTGGTCAACCGTCTGGCTCTTCCTCCATGCCTAGGTTTCACCAACATCTTTCATGTGTACCTTTTAAAGCCCGTACACAAGTCTCAGTTTTCCGAGTCATCTGCCGGGACATTGGGTTCGTCTACGGATGATTACGAGGTGAACTCTATTTTGGGGTGCAAGGTGGTACGTGGCAAAAAATTTTATTTGGTGGACTGGAAGGGTTATGGCCCAGAGGACAGGTCCTGGGAGCCTGCTGAGCATATTCGAGCCCCGCAGCTCATTGCTGCCTTCGAGCGTAGCGAGGTCCAAGGAGGAGGGGGGATAATGTTAGGTGTCAAGTTCCCGCCGCTGCACAGGGGGAATCTTGAGCCATGTCTGCTGTGGTCTCCCATTCTCCTCCAGCCACAATGGAGCCTGCTCAGCGGAGACATCGGTCCCAGCGTCTGGCTCAGGCTGATACTGGACGACTGGTTACTGCTGCCCTTTCAAGTTCTGTCAGTGTAGCCAGCAATGTTTAGCAGCGAGCAGGTCTTTCTGGGACTAAGTCCCGCTTTTCCCATACTGAGCATGCCCACGGGACGACCTCCCATTGGAGGTCTGGGGTCACATGCTCAGGTCCTGTAGCAGCTCCTATTTGACCACCAGGAAGGTCCTTGTCTGCTACAGCTATAAAAGGTTTGCATGGCCGCACGGCAATGCGCTAGTATCAACCTTTGTTTTGAGCCTTGCTACTGTGTGGTCAGGTTTGTCAGGGTTGGCTGAAATAAGCCCATAGAATACCGGCACTTCCGGTGAGGAGTTTTGTGTGTTTGGATTCAGTTCTTGGCTGAAATAATCCCCTAGAATACCGGCACCTCTGGTGAGGAGTTGTTTGTGTGCTATGCTGACTGCATGACCACAGTTTTGCTTTGTTTGGTAGCTGTCTTCCTCTGTGAGGTTAACAGGGCACAGCTTTTCCCTATCCATGCGATTCTGTGAACTAACAGAGTTTGCTAATACTGCCATATAGCACCGCCAATTGCTAGCAGCAGGTTCCTCTCCTGCACGGTGGACCCTGGGTTGCGAATGCACCTATTATTACATATATTTATACTCGGTTCCCTAACAGAAGGTGCTCTGGTCAGGTGAAACAAAAATTGAACTTTTTGGCAACAATGCCAAATGATATGTTTAGCATAAAGGCAACACAGCTGAACACACCATCCCCACTGTCAAACATGGTGGTGGCAGCATCATGGTTTATACCTGCTTTTCTTCAGCAGGGACAGGGAAGATGGTTAAAATTGATGGGAAGATGGATGGAGCCAAATACAGGACCATTCTTGAAGAAAACCTGTTGGATTCTGGAAAAGACCTGAGATTGGGACGGAGATTTGTCTTCCAACAAGGCAATGATCCCAAACATAAAGCAAAATCTACAATGGAATGGTTCACAAATAAACATATCCAGGTGTTAGAATGGCCAAATCAAAGTCCAGACCTCAATCCAATCGAGAATCTGTGGAAAGAGCTGAAAACTGCTGCTCACAAACGATCTCCATCAAACCTCACTGAGCTCGAGCTGTTTGCCAAGGAAGAATGGATAAGAATTTCAGTCTCTCGATGTACAAAACTGATAGAGACATACCCCAAGCGACTTGCAGCTGTTATCACAGCAAAAGGTGGTACAACAAAGTATTAAGTTAAAGGGGCCGAATAATATTGCATGCCTCACATTTCAGTTTTTGAATTTCCACAAAAATTTTAAATAACCAATACATTTCGTTCAACTTCATAATTATGTTCCACTTCTTGTTGATTCTTCACCAAAAATTTACATTTGGTATATTTATGTTTGAAGCCTGATATGTGGGCAAAGGTTGAAAAGTTCCAGGGGGCCGAATACTTTTGCAAGGCACTGTAGGTGTCAGTAAAATATATGTTCCATGGTTGTAGTAAAATACTTACCATTCGCTGTCTGCTGATGTTTCTAGCACTGTTTCAGCCCGTTGTTGCGTTCCAATAGATGCTACTACACAGGTGCTGTCGGCACCTATTTGCTAGAGAAATACAAAATTTGGCTCCATGAAATGGTGCAAGATATCATCGAATGATCTTCAAAATAATAAAGTTACCCTAAGGATCCAAATTGATATCCTAATTAGAACACCTCTATGCTAGCGAGTTGTTGAGGATACCTAAAACTTAGTGTATTCATGTCTTCATTGTGAAAATATCTTGGGAAGGATCTATCAAGAAATTAATTAGTTGCATACATATACATGCCAGCTGTCCTAGTTTTGGTAAGACTGCCCTGATGAACGACAAACGTTCCAGCAATTTTGTGGCATCCTAGACAGAAGAGGTTGGATATTACATAACCCCATTCACAAATAGACGTTTCTGAGCAGAATTGGGGTGAAATAAGTCCTATGGTTTATTGGGGTGGGATGAATCCAAATTGCTAAGTGCATTATTGGTAACTATGTATGCATATATTATCTGAGTTTAAATTTAAACTTAGCCATTTAATATATTTTTGCATTGTGCTAGGTATAGTGGTATACTAACATACTAATAAGTGGTATACTAACACGGAGAGCAGACACATATGGGACTAGACATGGTTAGCGTTTTTGACTTTCAACCTTTTTAGGATTCACATTGATTTTACACTTTTTGATTTGTGAGCAGATTGTCTAACTGTTGCTGATTTTTTTTTACTCTCTTCTCTTTGTAGATGAAACATTCACTTCAGGAAAAGTTGCCCTTTATGTCCTTGCTCTGCAGTCCTCATGCTCTGACCCCACTGAACTTCCTAATAGTAATACTGACCTTGTTCAGCTCCTCGAAACCAAGACTCAGGAAGAACTTGACAGCATTAGTAAGTGTCAAAAAGTGCAAGAATCGATTTTTGTATTTGGAATCTGAAACATCATTCCACATCTTTAGATCCAGATGCCAACTATTGTATTTTTTAGACTTAATGATTGGCAAAAAAAAATATTGCAAAAAAATTTGTTCTTCTTATAATTCGCATTTACGGTGCATTGACTCAACTCCTAGAATATTGCTTATTGAGCAGCTACTGTAGTGTACCCTGGTCCTGTAATAATAATAATAATAAATTAATATTTAACATCAAATAGTGTACTGACCATTTTCACAGCCTACAAAGTCTATCGTATGCCTGCAACTGAAAGTTAGAATATCAATTTCCAACAACGATGAACTGACACATGAGCAGCAAACCATTTCAGTAATTCCTTGATACTGTTCAGAGTCACAGCTGGTTTTGAAATTTGCCTGCTTTAGAAGCTGCCTTGTGGTACCTGTTCATGAGACGCCAAGTTAGGAGAAGAATCACGATTCCACTGGCCTGCCTGCTTATGGCCTGCTTATGTCCTCTTCCATGACACTTTCGATTAGTCCCTAGAATGTGGCATCCCAGTGGCATCACTGGGATATGGATGGGTGGTGACCTACGAGTGTCCTTAGTGAATATAATATTAATCCACTCATCTACCCTAAAACACAAAGATAAGTAGTATTTAACTTGAAAACCAAGAATACAGACATCTACCCCTTGTGACAAAGTCACTGGCAAAGTGCGGGAGGGAAGATATATTTCGCTGAGGCTGTTAGCTTCAGTGATTTAAAACCCAGAAGTCTTCCTCCTGCACATTGAGTGTTGTGAGGGGTTAATTAGCCATTTTGTTGAAGGGCTTGGTTTTTGTGGACAAGCATTCAGCAGGTGAGAGGTTGTCCACTTTATCTCTATCCCAGGGTGTGGTCTGGGGCTTAAATAGTCGACTTCCAGAAGCAGTCGGTGTTGAATGGGGCTGGAGAGTGGTTCTCCAGCGTTTAGTGTCCTGAGGAGGAAAACTGAACCTGTAGATGCTAAGTTCTCCAGAGCGGGCAGATCCCCGCAGGTTTGTGGACTGTGATTTACCACTTTGTTTTGCCCGAACGGCTGTGTTTTTTCTCCCTTTGTGTTGGTTTATGCCATTTATATAATAAACCAACAGAAGATTTAAAGAGACAGTGTACCTGTGTCTACCTCCGTGTGCAGCTGAGTGAGACAATCTACCACACCCTCCCCTACCACACCACCCCTGTCTGATACTCACCTTCCTGGGATTTCATCTGTTTTTGCCACCACTACAGTCCATCTCCTGCAGTTTGTGACCTACTGGCTGCTCCAGTGTTTGCTGGAGAGAGCCAAATGTCACTAATCAATGTAACTCTATGAGAGCCTCGTTCTGGCTGTCATAGACTTACATTGAGAACTTGTGACGTAGCTTTTGACTTCCAACAAGTCAGAAGTTCCACTCAAAAGATGGTGCCACGTGACCGTAACGGTGCCGAAAAACAGAGAGTATGCGGAACGGTGAGTATATGACTGAGGTCAGGGGGCTTATTTTTAAAGCATGGATCCAGCGGTGAAAAGAAAAAATGCTGGAGTGGTGCTTTAATACCCACATACCTCATGGCTTAAATTTGAAACTTGACTTGATTTTACACGATTGAATCTTGTGTTTTTTCTTTTATGATATACTTTATAGTTATTGTTCTTTCTTTTATTTTCTTGTTTGAGTATTGTTAACATTGATGGAGAGCTGCTTTTATATCCGCCGACACCTGAGAATCCTCACAGCACACAGTGTGCTCGATTTGAGGATTCACAAGTCTGCAGTCATACAGTGACTGCAGATTTGTAATTTAAGACTCTTAGGTGTCAAGTTCCCACCGCTGCAAAGGGGGAATCTCGAACCATGTCTGCTGCGGTCTCCCATTCTCCTCCAGCCAATGGAGCCTGCTCAGCAGAGATGTCGGTCCCAGCGTCTGGCTCAGGCTGATACTGGGCGACTGGTTACTATTGTCCTTCCAGGCTCTGTCATTCTAGCCAGCAATGTTCAGCAGCGAGCAGGTCTTTCTGGGACTAAGTCACGCTTTTTCTCATACTGAGCATGCCCACGAGACGACCACCCATTGGAGGTCTGGGGTCACATGCTCAGGTCCTGTAGTAGCTTCTATTGGACCACCAGGAAGGTCCTTGTCTGCTACAGCTATAAAAGGTTTGCATGGCCGCACGGCCATGCGCTAGTATCAACTTAAATTTTGAGCCTTGCTACTGTGTGGTCATGTATGCATGAGGTCAGGGTTGGCTGAAATAAGCCCCTAGAATACCAGCACCTCTGGTGAGGAGTTTTGTGTGTTTGGATTCAGGTCTTGGCTGAAATAAGCCCCTAGAATACTGGCACCTCCGGTGAGGAGTTGTTTGTGTGCTATGCTGACTGCATGACCATAGTTTTGCTCTGTTTGGTAGCTGTATTCCTCTGTGAGGTTAACAGGGCACATCGTTTCCCTATCCTAGTGATTCTGTGAAGTAACAGAGTTCGCTAATATGCCATATAGCGCCGACTATTTCTAGCAGCAGGTTCCTCTCCTGCACGGTGGACCCCGGGTTGCGAACGCACCTATTATTACATATATTTATACTCTGTGCGTTCCGCCAACCCTAACAAAGACAGGAAACCCCTTTAACCTTCTATATCCTGCACCTGTTTTCGTATTGCTGCCCACACCCTCCACCAATGTTCTTTAAACATTACATATAAACAAACTCTTTTAAATTTACATCTGCTCATCTATGACTAAGGATCATTTGCGATCTGAAATTCTTCGGAGATGTAATATTTGCCTTTTCCCTAATAAGTTACTGGATATCAAATAAAGCATTGAAGATTTTTTGACATTATGGTGATAGATTTCTCTATTTGCTATAATCAGGTACATCTTTTATTATTTTCCATTACTAAGGTGGAAAGTTACAAAAATTACCACTGCATTCTGTGGGTTTTTACTTTCTCTTTACTGTCCATGTTTTCTCTCTTTAGCTGTAACAGAGCAGTGAGCTCTTCCATGTGTGGAGCTATATGATTTAAAGGAAGATCTCAGTTAGATCTTTCCCTGCAGCAGCTCTCAGCCCGCTCATTGCATTTAGGTTTTTTCTTTTTTTTTTAAAGAACTAAAGTGCTTCCATATAGATAATTCCAGGGCAGCTACCAGGAATTTCAGGACCCCACAATGGCAAAGTTTTTGGGCCCCCTTGAGACTCTGCCCAGGCTTCACTGCAGGTCCAATGGCACCCCTCGAACCTTCCATAGTCCCACTGCCCACTCTTGGAAAAACTCCACATCTGCACCACGCACTCACTAACTAATCACACATTAACATCGAACACTAAATCACATACATAGCCATCAGCTTTTGTTTTGGGCAAAAGATTTTTTAAGCCTGTGACCACAACAAGGTAGACGTTTTAGCAGGGCCCTACTTGACTCTAACCTTTTAAACATTTCTTAAAATATCCAATACTCTTTTTAGGTATATTTTAATATATTTTTTCTTTAAGAGAATGTGTCACATAATTTTTTTTAAAATGACCATAATACTATATACAAGAGACAAATACCGTCATACCATGCATGAACGGACCACATATTACCACCACATAGTGACTGAACAATACCAAATACAGGGCCAAATGTCACCACACCATGACCAGAACACATATTACCACCACATAGTGACCGACTAATACCACATACAAGGGACAAAATGACCAAATTATGCCACATACAAGGGACAAATACCACCAGACCATGACCAGGCCACATATTACCACCACATAGTGACAGAATAATACCACATACAAGGGGAAAAAATGGTCACACCATGACCTGATCGCATACTCCCACCACATAGTAACCGAAAAATAACACATTCAAGGAACATATACTGCCACATCATGACCAGACCACATATTATCACCACATAGTGACCAAATAATACCACATACAAGGAATAATTACCACCACACCATGACCAGAATATATTACTACCACATAGTGATCGAATAATGCCACATACAAGGAACAAATAAGGCCACACCATGACCAGACTACTTATTACCATCACATAATGACCAAATACTACAATACTGATCAAGAATAAAAAACACAATACTACGTACCATTATATACAGGAGCTCTGTGTATAGTGTCAGTGGACACGTAGTACAGTGATCACAGTGACATTATACACAGGAGCTCAGAATATAGTGTTAGTGTACAAGTACGGTAATACAGAAATCATTAGTGACATTTTACACAGGAGCTCTGTACATAGTATACAGTGTATAGTGTCAGTGTACATGTGATACACTGACTCACGAGTGACGTTGTTTCTAGTCCTTCAAGATCACTTTTATTCTTCGTTGAGTGCAGACCACCATCACTTCTTCCAGCCAGGACTCATCTCTGCAGAAAATAACACCCAGTTATCTAGAGCACTGCTTTCAGAGCACATTCCCCAACTTCTACACTACGCAGCTGAATACACCATCCACCATGTATCATTTGTTATTATGCAACCCACCATTCAAAATATAAATTGTAATCTCACGAGTGTGCCCCACTAACTATACATAGCCACTTTTCCCCACCCAATAAATATGCAAATTAATTAGCACATGTACTCTTTCCCCAATACAATACCAGTCACACTCCTGCATCCTCATCACCCCTCCACCCTGTATCTCTCGCTCCGCCGATTCATTATATTTACATGCCCACCTCTGCCCCAATTCATTATGTCATGTCCTTTCCTTCCCACCCCCACCCTCTATTCATTATCAACTGGTCTCTCCCACACTCAATATATCATGTACTCTCCCCCACCCCCAATTCATCATCATTTTCAGTTCCCAATCACGCTGTCTCAATACATCAATATTTACTCCCTCCATCTTCAATTCTTTGCTTACTGTCCCCACCCCCACCTTCAATTCATCATTTGCTGTCCCCCACCCTCAATACACCATCATTCACTGTCTACCATCCCATACCCTCAATTACCCTAATTTTCTGCAACTAATTAAATTTATTAAAAAACAAAAAGTCTAGCGGTGCACGTTCTCGCCTGCGCGTACATGATGACATCATCCTGCATGCACCATCACCAGACATCACAGAAAAGGCATCGAGAGCTGGAGCTGTGAAGCCATTTAATTTTGATGGCTGTGGATCTCCGGGAAAGCACCTTGCGCCAAGATATGCGCCGACAATGGTGGCATGATGGCACACAGTGCTTTATTGTACCCTGGGGCCTATTGAGCGGAAGCAAATGAGATGTGGGCCTCAACTTGGTCCAGTCCCCCACCGTATTTCTGCTCACCGGGCCCCATACATCAGAAAGTGAAAAAATGCCACGATGGCGGCCCTGGATAATTCAGAAAACGGGTGTGGTGGAAATAGGAAATCTGTGATCAAGATGAAAATGAACCAAGTTGCTTTATAGGGCACCCAAACCTGTTTAACAGCACTCTGAAATTTCAGAGCTGATTCTGAACATTTAGATGATTCATCTAATGAGAGAGTGAGGTTTGCTAATTGGCCATTGTCTTCCCATAATTGGAACCATATTTTAGAAGATGTTCTAATAAAAAAAAAACCTGTTTACATAGGAAATATGTTTTAGTCTGCATCTAGCTTAAGTGTGTATATGCTGTAATTCAATTATGACTTTATTACAGACAGCAATGGAACCCCTCTTACTACCTGGTACCAGGTCGGGCTTGATGTGCTAGCTCAGTGTGTGATGTCCCAGCCTGCAGCTATTACGTCAGCAAATATTTCTGCAACAACTATCCCTACAGATGCATCTGGGCACATATTTTCTGTAGGTGAGTTCTCGCATAAAATGTAATGTCTTAATCCAAAAGCTGCTGTCTAGGTCTACAAGCTTATGCAACACAAAACATCCAACTGTGGTGAGAAGAAACGTAAATGCCAAATGTGTACATTTTGGTATTATTAATATAGTTCATATGGTTTTGAAGTCAGCATTAGATAGACTGGTAAAAAGTTAGAAAAGGGGAAAAAACGTTAAAAGTAGTCCCATCTTCATAAATGTATGAAATAGGCACTTTTGCAATTTACTGCTTGTTGAAATTTGTAGCTGTTCTTGAGCTATTAACACTTTTCTTTTGTTTTCAGCTCGTTGCCTAGTAGCCCGACCACCTTTGCTGCCTAATTTATAGACATTGTGCTGAAGCTGTTTGGGATTAGAAGCTGAAGCTTTCCAGCTTCAAAAAGTGCTTACAAGCTCAATAGAAAAGAGCTTGTAAGTATTGTGCATATTCTGCGGTCTAGCAGCAGTGGTTAGTCTCCAAGGCAGCAAGCAGTAAACAAAAGAAAAGTTTTAATGTCTGAAGAGAGGCTAAGTATTTTAAATAATATTAAAATTGATTAACAAGGATGCTTTGACAATATTGTCATGGCTTGGTTTGGCGATTCGATGTGCAGACCTGTTGTTGAGTGGTCGGTTATCCTGTCTGCTGAGCTATTGCCTTTTCTTACATATCCAAATGCTGATTGTTCCAACTGTCTGTATTCCTCCTTCTTGGTTTGCTTCTCTACAGGTGTTTTCCTTTTTTGGTCTGTCCTATCACATTCTAGGTTGGGTTTTATATGTTCACCCTTCACTGCATTTCCTTGCTTGCTATACCTCTACATGAACTTGGATTTAGGAGTTCCAGCCCTTCAGCTAAGGGGTTTACCTTGCATGATAAATACCAGTTGAATTCCTGCAGTGAGTCTGTTTGTTTTTCTTCCCAGCTTCTCTTCCTTTTTGCATATTTATGTTTCTGAGAGGTTATACTTGTTCTGTTTACTTTTGGCTCTCCTTAGCTTCCCCCTCTACCCTTTATGAATGTATTTTAATGTTTTCAACCTTGGTTTTCGTATCTTCCTGCACACTTTTCTCTCCTCTTGTTGGCAGTGTGATGCAATCTCCCCTTTTGTTCCTCAGGGGGTATGATAAACCCCTTGATGGCCTTTTAGAGAGCCAAATCCAACGTGGTGTTTTTGATTTGTGCAGCAAAGGTCTTTGTAGTCTGTACAGGGACCAGATGGGTATGTCTTCCCTTTTTTCCGTTAGTTGTGGATGATGGTGTGTTACGTTAACAAATACCCATTTATGAAGATGAGAATAACCTTTTAAAATTCACTATTATGATGAGCCCTTTCATATGTCCACTCTAGAATGAAGATATTATAGTTAAAGAAAATCGGTTTAGAAATGCCTTATTGCCTTATTTATTTAGAAGCGCTGTTAATGTTATGTGGCTGCCCTTTTTATAAGAAAAAAAAAGGCTAGGTACGAACACAGGTGATTTGTCTAAAAAAAAAAAAATTAGTTTACAGTGCCGAAATAGCTCATAAAGGTCTTGATAGCAGCAGGCTCCAAACTTCTGGGTTGTGGGATTCCGGCATGGGAATACCTTAGCCCTTTTTATAAAAAACTGAGATCTCATGTGCTATTTCGAGAATTTGCCATTCAAACTAGAGCAGCGCTGTGAGCATCATTAACCCGTTCATAAACCCGTTCATGACTGAGCAATTTTCTGTTTTTGCACCTTTGCCATCTAGCAATAACTATACGTTTTTAACTTTTCCATCAAGATACTTGTATAATGGCTTCGTTTTTTTGCGAGATGAGTTTTGTATGACACCATTAATTTTTCCATACAATGTTCTGAAAAAGTCAAAAATTCCAAGTGTGGTAAAAGGTGAAAAAATGCAATTGCTTCCATTGCTTTATTGGGCTTTGTTTATTTCGGCGTTCATTATGTGAAAAAATTTACCTAAAAAAATTATTCTTCTGGTCAGTACCCTTAAGGTACCGTCACACTAAGCGACGCTGCAGCGATACCGACAACGATCTGGATCGCTGCAGCGTCGCTGTTTGGTCGCTGGAGAGCTGTCACACAGACAGCTCTCCAGCGACCAACGATGCCGGTAACCAGGGTAAACATCGGGTAACTAAGCGCAGGGCCGCGCTTAGTAACCCGATGTTTACCCTAGTTACCATCGTTAAAGTAAAAAAAAACAACCACTACATACTTACCTACCGCTGTCTGTCCCCGGCGCTGTGCTTCTCTGCACTGGCTGTGAGCACAGCGGCCAGAAAGCAGAGCGGTGACGTCACCTCTGTGCTTTCTGGCTGCCCGGCGCTCACAGCCAGTACAGAGAAGCCCAGCGCCGGGGACAGACAGCGGTAGGTAAGTATGTAGTGGTTGTTTTTTTTACTTTAACGATGGTAACCAGGGTAAACATCGGGTTACTAAGCGCGGCCCTGCGCTTAGTTACCCGATGTTTATCCTGGTTACCAGCGAAGACATCGCTGAATCGGCGTCACACACGCCGATTCAGCGATGTCAGCGGGAGAGCCAGCGACGAAACAAAGTGCTGGCCTTTCTGCCCCAACCAGCGATATCACAGCAGGGGCCTGATCGCTGCTGCCTGTCACACTGGACAATATCGCTAGCCAGGACGCTGCAACGTCACGGATCGCTAGCGATATCGTCCAGTGTGACGGTACCTTTACACAATACCAAATTTGTAACATTTTGTTTTCTTTTTTTAAGTGTGGAAAAAATTTCTGAAGTTTGTAGAAAAAAAAATGGTGCATAAATCCAAAAAAGTGATTCGGCACCAGACAACAATTGTCACTTGGGCAAAAGCCTTATGTGAACACCATATGGTATAATGGAATAATGTGGTTCTCTGCTTCCTAAAACAAGGACAATCTTTGTAAATGAGAGCACCATTTAATTTTTACTCCCCTTGGAAACTTTTCTTGTGATTTACTGATCACATGTTCTATATCAGGGGTCCCCAACTCCAGTCCTCAAGGCCCACCAACAGGTCATGTTTTCAGGATTTCCTTTGCATTGCACAGGTGATGCAATTATTACCTGGGCAAGACTAAGGAAATCCTGAAAACATGACCTGTTGGTGGGCCTTGAGGACTGGAGTTGGGGACCCCTGTTCTATATAATCCAATATCACATTATTGTACCCAACATGCCCCTAGTTGCCACAGCAACCTATCAGCACCCAGAGATTGTGTTGTGAGGCACATGGAACAGTACACCCCCTTACTGTACAGCTAAATACTGCAGAGATTGACAAATGCATTTAAGGGGTTTTCCTAAATAAAAAGACCAGTAACATACAGGTGAAATACTATATGGACAAGAGTATCGGAGAACATATACTTTACACATACAAAAGTCTTTTTGATTTCTTATTGTTACATCAACAGAACAATTCCTTCTCTTCCACTCTGCTCTGTCGACAAAGCATCTCTGCCCTCAGCATGTTTATTAACAACAAGCTTCCCGCTGCCTAATACTGAGTTAGTACGATTCACATTGCATGAGCAGTGTAGTGAGATAATCCTGCTTGCAACACTGATACTTTGTGCTTCTCATGCACCAGCTGGTGCAATATGAATCACACAGCTTAGTTCAATCAATATAACATCAGCAGTAACACCTCCTTTGATAGAGCACAGCAGGAAAGAAGGAACTGCACTGTCGATGTGACATCACAAGAAGTGGAAGAATTGCTGCCAGGTCTGTGACTGCTCTGAGCTGGAACAGGCAGGTAGTTAGCAAGTACAGTCATGGCCAAAAGTATTGACACCCCTGCAATTCTGTCAGATAATACTCAGTTTCTTCCTGAAAATGATTGCAAACACAAATTCTTTGGTATTATTATCTTCATTTAATTTGTCTTAAAAGAAAAACACAAAAGAGAATGAAGCAAAAAGCAAAACATTGATCATTTCACACAAAACTCCAAAAATGGGCCAGACAAAAGTATTGGCACCCTCAGCCTAATACTTGGTTGCACAACCTTTAGCCAAAATAACTGCGACCAACCGCTTCCGGTAACCATCAATGAGTTTCTTACAATGCTCTGCTGGAATTTTAGACCATTCTTCTTTGGCAAAATGCTCCAGGTCCCTGATATTTGAAGGGTGCCTTCTCCAAACTGCCATTTTTAGATCTCTCCACAGGTGTTCTATGGGATTCAGGTCTGGACTCATTGCTGGCCACCTTAGAAGTCTCCAGTGCTTTCTCTCAAACCATTCTCTAGTGCTTTTTGAAGTGTGTTTTGGGTCATTGTCTTGCTGGAAGACCCATGACCTCTGAGGGAGACCCAGCTTTCTCACACGGGGCCCTACATTATGCTGCAAAATTTGTTGGTAGTCTTCAGACTTCATAATGCCATGCACACGGTCAAGCAGTCCAGTGCCAGAGGCAGCAAAGCAACCCCAAAACATCAGGGAACATCCGCCATGTTTGACTGTAGGGACCGTGTTCTTTTCTTTGAATGCCTCTTTTTTTCTCCTGTAAACTCTATGTTGATGCTTTTGCCCAAAAAGCTCTACTTTTGTCTCATCTGACCAGAGAACATTCTTCCAAAACGTTTTAGGCTTTTTTAGGTAAGTTTTGGCAAAATCCAGCCTGGCTTTTTATGTCTCGGGGTAAGAAGTGGGGTCTTCCTGGGTCTCCTACCATACAGTCCCATTTCATTCAGATGCCGACGGATAGTACGGGTTGACACTGTTGTACCCTCGGACTGCAGGGCAGCATGAACTTGTTTGGATGTTAGTCGATGTTCTTTATCCAACATTCACACAATCTTGCATTGAAATCTCTTGTCAATTTTTCTTTTCCATCCACATCTAGGGAGGTTAGCCACAGTGCCATGGGCTTTAAACTTCTTGATGACACTGCGCACGGTAGACACAGGAACATTCAGGTCTTTGGAGATGGATTTGTAGCCTTGAGATTGCTCATGCTTCCTCACAATTTGATTTCTCAAGTCCTCAGACAGTTCTTTGATCTTCTTTCTTTTCTCCTTGCTCAATGTGGTACACACAAGGACACAGGACAGAGGTTGAGTCAACTTTAATCCATGTCAACTGGCTGCAAGTGTAATTTATTTATTGCCAACACCTGTTAGGTGCCACAGGTAAGTTACAGGTGCTATTAATTACACAAATTAGAGAAGCATCACATGATTTTTCGAACAGTGCCAATACTTTTGTCCACCCCCTTTTTATGTTTGGTGTGGAATTATATCCAATTTGGCTTTAGGACAATTCTTTTTGTGTTTTTTCATTTAAGACAAATTAAATGAAGATAATAATACCAAATAATTTGTGTTTGCAATCATTTTCAGGAAGAAAATGAGTATTATCTGACAGAATTGCAGGGGTGTCAATACTTTTGGCCATGCCCATGACTGTACCTACAGATAAGTGCTCAGCCCTATGAAAGCTCCCAGATAACCAGTTAATATGAAGTTGCCCTCTACTTTGTTAGTAGCTATAACAGCTTCCAATATTGTCAGACACAAAGGCCTGGCTCAGAATTTCTGCCCTAGTTCATTTTAAAGTTATTCAATGTTTATAAATGGGCTGTCCAGTCCAAATCGATAAGTCTGCAGTCACTCTTTGTGTAGGCTCATACTGGCATACTGGCTGAAGGACAATTCTCCCTAATGCAGTCTGAGCAGGGAAGATGCAGTAGAAGAAGCATGACCAGGTTTGCCAAAGACCTTAAAGGGACTCTGTCACCTGAATTTGGAGGGAACAATCTTCAGCCATAGGGGCGGGGTTTTCGGGTGTTTGATTCACCCTTTCCTTACCCGCCGGCTGCATGCTGGCTGTACTATTGGATTGAAGTTCATTCTCTGTCCTCCATAGTACATGCCTGCACAATGCAATTTTGCCTTGCGCAGGCGTGTACTATGGAGGACAGAGAATGAACTTCAATTCAATATTGCAGCCAGCATGCAGCCGGCAGGTAAAGAAAGGGTGAATCAAACACCTGAAAACCCCGCTCCTATGGCTGAAGATTGTTCCCTCCAAATTCAGGTGACAGAGTCCCTTTAAGGAAGGCCACCAGGAAGACCTGTAGGTCGATGGTCACAGGATTCCCTCTCTGGCACAAGGGGTTAATCCATGCAAGGGCTTCTCCTGCAAGGTGGGACGTTAGGAATCCTACTGTAACCCGATCAGTTGGGAACCGATGGAGCAAAAATTCATATTGCATGGTGAACTGGTTTAAGAATCCATGACGTGTTTAGGGTCTCCACTGAATTGTGCAGGAGCCGATAAACTGATATTAGCTCCAGGGGTATTAGTCGCAGGCAGAGTAGACTCACCAGCAGCTGTGGCAACTTGAGTTGGAGTAAAAGAAGCGCTTGTCTTCAGAGCATCCAAGTGGGTAGTTATAGTCCTCAAATATGAAAAAAATGTCTTGTTGGCCACGCTGACAGGAGATTTTTTGGTACAGGTCCAGACCTAGGGAGTCTTGGGTTCAGCGGAATCCATGGCCTGAGCAAACTGTTACATTCGCAGATGGCAAATGTGTTTTGCGGACCCACTGTGCCACAGACCGGACTTACCCAGGAGGGGTGTGACTAAGCATCTACCTTTGGGTTCATTGGAGCCTCCAGGGCAGCATCTGGCAGTAGCAGCTAACCTCAAGGGTCAGAGATTTTTACTTTGGGTAGAGAGTCCAAGACAGGGCAAGATGACCACTAGGACAGGTTCAGACTGTAATGACAGGAAGGCCACTTGGGACAAGTTCAGACTGGGCCAACAAGATGGCCACTTGGGATAGGTTTAACTGTGCTGACAGGATGGCCACTTGGGATAGGTTCAGACTGTGCAATCAACAGATAGCAGACAGGACGGCCTCAGGAACAGGTTCTGACTGTGCAGTCTCTGGATAGCAGATAGGATGGCCAAAGGGAGAGGTTTAGACTGTGCAGTCTCTGGATAGAAAGTGGAATGGCCACAGTGACAGGTTGGACACACTTGTCTCAGGAAACTGCCAATGCCATTTCAGGGTACGGACATTGCCGACGCGGACACAGAAACAAGGACTAACTATACTGGACTAACGGGACACAACATATGGAAAATATTAACAGACTAGGGACCAGGGACCTGGCAACATACAGCTGCAACACTAAACCACCTAACAGTAACTATTGGGAGGGTGCCTTACATACAAGATGCGTCCCAACTATTGGGAGACACCTTGCAAGTGCACACATTTTCTAAATGCCCCCCTTTAAGAACAGGGGCATGTGCGTACGTGCGCACAAGGTACGCCACCGGAACACAGTGTGGCATGCACAGGGAAAGATGAGGGGACACATGAGGACCATGCCGGGGCAGGGGCAGTGAGTAAGCTGGGTCCCCGCATGATGGGACAAGGGTAGCCAAGCGGAGGTGTCAGCAGACGCTACATGCACAATATTCACCCAACCATGTCTCTATCGATCTTTCTTTGTGCAGTAGGTCACAGTTAACCTGGAACAGGTCCTTCCTTAAATTGCTCTTTCTAAGTTGGAAGCATGCAACACACATTCACGCGTGTAATAAAAAAACAATAACAAAATAAACACATACCTTTCTCCTGTTTCCATGTACTGCTCCAGTGTTTGCTGTGTGCACTGAGGCTCCACGTAGAAGACGCTATGTAGTGATGTTGTAGCGTGGTGTGGGGTGGTAACCATGGGCGAGGAACTTGTCTCTTATGCCCCGACTGGGTGTGTGGACTTTGTCAATGGGGGCACTATGCCCTTACAGGCCGCATTATGCAAATTACTTCAGCTAATTGGACCAGATGTTGAATATTTCAATGAGAGAGACCACCACTCAAAAATAAACAGTCCTTTACTAAAGGTGGGAACAATGTACAATAGATAGCGGGTGCATAACTTCGCAAATGTTTCTTTCACCATATCTTCACACACCGGAACAACCTTTGCACTCAGCAGCAGGGGGTGTAGTTAGCTCAGGAAGAGCGGAGCATGCGCAAAAGCGAGCAGACTTGGCGGGAAGGGACAGCACGCAGCAGACAGGGATGAGCACTCCTGCCCTCGAGTACTGGCACTACGCAGGCCCGCGCCAGAGCTTCCCCGCTGCTGCCAGCAGAACTTATGAGAAAAGATGTGCAGTGCAACCGCTGATCGTGACCAAGCAAGAAGCTGAGTGCTCTGGGCCTGTGTGTACAGCGCGGGTGCCGCTTGAGAGAGACAGAGAGTGGAACTGCTGGCAGCGCTCTGCTTCCCCAGTATACTTTTGCCGGACCACGTTGGGCTCAGACCGTGCAGTGGCTTCTATCCTTCCAGCCACACTGATACATAGACTAGGGGCTCAGGTTCCGGAGACCAACCGCTGCCGCCAGAAGACGGACTACCGTTATTTCCAGGACCTCTGTGGACAAGCATTGCGTCAGCTGTTGTTGGCGCCCTTACCGCTTCACAACAACCTCGGTCTGAGGACCAGCGTATAGGATAAGTTAACCCCACAAGAACTGTCCCTACTTGTCATGATATGTACTTTTGCCCTGTCCTGTATTTGAATAATATGCCATTTGATGTATGTAACTGTTCTCTGGTTTCTATTAGCTGTATGGTTGGAGAAATCACCAACCACACAACTGAAGAACCGATATCAAATCTTTGTAGAGGATGAAGATGGCACACCCAAGAATGAAGCAATACCAGCAAGCAAAAAAGAAAAGGGCACACAGCAACAAGTGACAGCAAAAAGTACAGCCAAGAAGCAACGAAGAGTGGTGGTGGTGGGAGACTCACTACTGAGAGGCACAGAAGCAGCCATCTGCAGACCGGACATAACTGCAAGAGAAGTATGCTGCCTTCCAGGTGCGATGATCAAGGATGTGACCGATAGGATACCAAAGCTCTTCAGCTCCAAGGACGTCCACCCATTTCTTCTGATACATGTTGGCACCAATGACACGGCAAGGAAGGACCTATCGACAATCTGCAAGGACTTTGAAGAGTTGGGGAAGAAAGTAAAGGAACTGGATGCACAGGTAGTTTTTTCTTCTATCCTTCCAGTAGACGGGCATGGCACCAGGAGATGGAACAGGATCCTTGATGCAAACAACTGGCTAAGACGATGGTGCAGACAACAAGGATTCGGATTCCTGGACCACGGTGTGAATTACTTGTACGATGGACTCCTCGCCAGAGACGGACTACACCTCAACAAACCTGGGAAACACACATTCGCCAGAAGACTCGCTACACTCATCAGGAGGGCGTTAAACTAGAAGAAGAGGGGACGGGAAGAAAAACATTAGACTCGAACAAAGACGACCCAGGAAAACATACTCAGAAGGGAGGTAAGAACATTTCTAAAACAATCCACAGTGAGGAGATTGGAACAAAACAAAATCCTCTGAACTGCATGCTCGCAAACGCCAGAAGCCTGACAAACAAGATGGAAGAACTAGAAGCAGAAATATCTACAGGTAACTTTGACATAGTGGGAATAACCGAGACATGGTTAGATGAAAGCTATGACTGGGCAGTTAACTTACAGGGTTACAGTCTGTTTAGAAAGGATCGTAAAAATCGGAGAGGAGGAGGGGTTTGTCTCTATGTAAAGTCTTGTCTAAAGTCCACTTTAAGGGAGGATATTAGCGAAGGGAATGAGGATGTCGAGTCCATATGGGTTGAAATTCATGGAGGGAAAAATGGTAACAAAATTCTCATTGGGGTCTGTTACAAACCCCCAAATATAACAGAAACCATGGAAAGTCTACTTCTAAAGCAGATAGATGAAGCTGCAACCCATAATGAGGTCCTGGTTATGGGGGACTTTAACTACCCGGATATTAACTGGGAAACAGAAACCTGTGAAACCCATAAAGGCAACAGGTTTCTGCTAATAACCAAGAAAAATTATCTTTCACAATTGGTGCAGAATCCAACCAGAGGAGCAGCACTTTTAGACCTAATACTATCTAATAGACCTGACAGAATAACAAATCTGCAGGTGGTTGGGCATTTAGGAAATAGCGACCACAATATTGTGCAGTTTCACCTGTCTTTCACTAGGGGGACTTGTCAGGGAGTCACAAAAACATTGAACTTTAGGAAGGCAAAGTTTGAACAGCTTAGAGATGCCCTTAATCTGGTAGACTGGGACAATATCCTCAGAAATGAGAATACAGATAATAAATGGGAAATGTTTAAGAACATCCTAAATAGGCAGTGTAAGCGGTTTATACCTTGTGGGAATAAAAGGACTAGAAATAGGAAAAACCCAATGTGGCTAAACAAAGAAGTAAGACAGGCAATTAACAGTAAAAAGAAAGCATTTGCACTACTAAAGCAGGATGGCACCATTGAAGCTCTAAAAAACTATAGGGAGAAAAATACTTTATCTAAAAAACTAATTAAAGCTGCCAAAAAGGAAACAGAGAAGCACATTGCTAAGGAGAGTAAAACTAATCCCAAACTGTTCTTCAACTATATCAATAGTAAAAGAATAAAAACTGAAAATGTAGGCCCCTTAAAAAATAGTGAGGAAAGAATGGTTGTAGATGACGAGGAAAAAGCTAACATATTAAACACCTTCTTCTCCACGGTATTCACAGTGGAAAATGAAATGCTAGGTGAAATCCCAAGAAACAATGAAAACCCTATATTAAGGGTCACCAATCTAACCCAAGAAGAGGTGCGAAACCGGCTAAATAAGATTAAAATAGATAAATCTCCGGGTCCGGATGGCATACACCCACGAGTACTAAGAGAACTAAGTAATGTAATAGATAAACCATTATTTCTTATTTTTAGTGACTCTATAGCGACAGGGTCTGTTCCGCAGGACTGGCGCATAGCAAATGTGGTGCCAATATTCAAAAAGGGCTCTAAAAGTGAACCTGGAAATTATAGGCCAGTAAGTCTAACCTCTATTGTTGGTAAAATATTTGAAGGGTTTCTGAGGGATGTTATTCTGGATTATCTCAATGAGAATAACTGTTTAACTCCATATCAGCATGGGTTTATGAGAAATCGCTCCTGTCAAACCAATCTAATCAGTTTTTATGAAGAGGTAAGCTATAGGCTGGACCACGGTGAGTCATTGGACGTGGTATATCTCGATTTTTCCAAAGCGTTTGATACCGTGCCGCACAAGAGGTTGGTACACAAAATGAGAATGCTTGGTCTGGGGGAAAATGTGTGTAAATGGGTTAGTAACTGGCTTAGTGATAGAAAGCAGAGGGTGGTTATAAATGGTATAGTCTCTAACTGGGTCGCTGTGACCAGTGGGGTACCGCAGGGGTCAGTATTGGGACCTGTTCTCTTCAACATATTCATTAATGATCTGGTAGAAGGTTTACACAGTAAAATATCGATATTTGCAGATGATACAAAACTATGTAAAGCAGTTAATACAAGAGAAGATAGTATTCTGCTACAGATGGATCTGGATAAGTTGGAAACTTGGGCTGAAAGGTGGCAGATGAGGTTTAACAATGATAAATGTAAGGTTATACACATGGGAAGAGGGAATCAATATCACCATTACACACTGAACGGGAAACCACTGGGTAAATCTGACAGGGAGAAGGACTTGGGGATCCTAGTTAATGATAAACTTACCTGGAGCAGCCAGTGCCAGGCAGCAGCTGCCAAGGCAAACAGGATCATGGGGTGCATTAAAAGAGGTCTGGATACACATGATGAGAGCATTATACTGCCTCTGTACAAATCCCTAGTTAGACCGCACATGGAGTACTGTGTCCAGTTTTGGGCACCGGTGCTCAGGAAGGATATAATGGAACTAGAGAGAGTACAAAGGAGGGCAACAAAATTAATAAAGGGGATGGGAGAACTACAATACCCAGATAGATTAGCGAAATTAGGAGTATTTAGTCTAGAAAAAAGACGACTGAGGGGCGATCTAATAACCATCTATAAGTATATAAGGGGACAATACAAATATCTCGCTGAGGATCTGTTTATACCAAGGAAGGTGACGGGCACAAGGGGGCATTCTTTGCGTCTGGAGGAGAGAAGGTTTTTCCACCAACATAGAAGAGGATTCTTTACTGTTAGGGCAGTGAGAATCTGGAATTGCTTGCCTGAGGAGGTGGTGATGGCGAACTCAGTCGAGGGGTTCAAGAGAGGCCTGGATGTCTTCCTGGAGCAGAACAATATTGTATCATACAATTATTAGGTTCTGTAGAAGGACGTAGATCTGGGTATTTATTATAATGGAATATAGGCTGAACTGGATGGACAAATGTCTTTTTTCGGCCTTACTAACTATGTTACTATGTTACTATGTTACTATCCACTGCCTTGGTCTCCACTCACTTTCTGAACACCCAACTCATGCGACTCTGCTGAGTACTCAGACCAAAGGTCTGCTCTAGCTGAAAGCTAGGGCCTGTCTGACTCACTACCAGAAAGTCTTTTTTCATTTTGCTACATAGCCCCCTCCCTCTTTCGACTAGTCACAAGTTTTAACTATTAAACTATTCACTACCTGTTGATGGGCAGATTACAACATCAATGCTAATAACACATACCACAATATACATTATACATCATAAGAGTACTCGTGTCTTCAAGGGGGAACATGGGCAGTATGTCCATCTCCTAACAATGTCATCGCGTCTGCTGTCTCAGTTGCACACACTGAATGCTAGAAGGAGTCGGCGGCTCCCTCTTCCACCATTGTACCCACCACTACCTGCATCCTGAGAATGTAGAAAGATGTGATATCGGGATGGAGGAGGTTAGCCACATGGTACGGTCCCTAGGCAAGTGTTTTCAGTACCTCCGCTGTTTTGGTCCGGAGGCTAAACTGGAACAGCTAAAGATCCTAGATGTGGTGGTGGTATCTGGCTGCTTTCAGGCCCCTTGCAGAGATAGGGCACATAATAATAAGCCCAGTGTAAACTTTGTTTTATTTAGATATATATTAGAGATAAAAGTTTTTTTAGGAATAAATTAAGATATAAAAATGAAAAAATGACCATGTTTCTTTCTAGATACGGCAGCTGTGGCAGTGATGGCATTTACTTGTGTGCTCGATATGGAAGATGTGCCTTCAGATATCTACACGACGGTGAATA
This sequence comes from Ranitomeya imitator, assembly GCF_032444005.1. Lineage (NCBI taxonomy): Eukaryota > Metazoa > Chordata > Amphibia > Anura > Dendrobatidae > Ranitomeya > Ranitomeya imitator. Next base: position 644,832,841 of record NC_091283.1, on the reverse strand, counting down.
GTACTCTTGTAGCTTTATTGGACTTGATCTTGGATGCTCAGAGTGATGGGCTTATTGGTAATATATACAGCACTGGGCTGGCTGCACAGGTATGTATCCACTTGCCTCTAAAAATCGTTTTGTCCTGACAGAAAAAAATAATTTTTACAGCTGACATTCATGCTGCCCATGCCAGAGGTACTTGTCTCTTACACCAGTCCATCTGTTAAAATCATGCTTTTTCTAAAACTCCGCAGTGTTGCAGAGTACAACATACATGACTGCAAGAAGACGCTGGTCTTTGATTTATGCTCTCTTTTTCGGGCAGCATGAATCAGCTGTCAGATTCCCGTTATAGCTGTCGATAACGCGATTCTGCATAGACATATGAAGACATTTTGCTCCGACTGAGATTTCACAACCAAGTTTTAACTGGAAGGACACTGAAGGGATTTGCTGCAAATGTATTAAGAGGTGCACTCCTCTTAATAAACTTACTGCATCTTTTGATAGTCCATGTTCCACGAACAGACATTTATGCAAGCAAAGTACTGGTGTCAATTTTAGTCATGAATTATAGTAAATTAATCATGATATGGCCAGGCTCAACCCCTCATAGAAGCCCAACACATATTTTTAGACAAGTCGTTGAGACAATATTGCGAAAGGTTGCTCAAATGTACAAAAATACATTATTTTTTTTGTTACCACGGTTGTGGAATGCAGCTCTCCATACATTCCATCCTAGACATTAATCATAACATTTTTCTTGCAGCCACCATCAGGGTATTGTTTATTACTGAGCTTAAAGTGAATGTGTTACTTGATTCATGCTGCCCAGAACATAGCCATTGTGAATTAGAGCCTGGCTGAGCGTAAGGAAGGGTGCCCTGAAAGGGTTTTTGAAAGGGTGCCCTGGAATGTGTGGCCCTGCCGTGGTGCTGTAAGCGTCTTTTTATTCCATATGACCATAAAGAATGTCTTCTCCAATATTATACAGTGGATTTTTGACCCTAGAGTATGACTCTTTTTAGTCTTCGATCCCCTATAAGGTCATGCGCATACTTTGATACTGATTTCAGAGCTGCCTTTAAAGAGGACCTTTCACTAAATTTTTCACGTTGAAGTGGGCACATGCTATAATAGGCGCTCCAAAGCAGAATAAAACATTTTTTTTTCTATTTTAATTTTGCCTCTCTGAAAGGCAGCAACACTTTGGGGAAAAAAGAACCCACTCCACAATAGTTTACATCAGGCTCAGTGTGAGATATACAATGACCGTCTGCTCTTCTCACTGCAAAGTAAAGGCATGCGATGAAGCGCAGCAAACTAATTTGCAGCTTTCAGCTCTCATATATGCAGTCCTGCCCCTCCCCCACACTGACTGCCAGAGTTCAGTTTCATTATAAACACTTCTAGTAGCTATACTTTCATAGTGCTGCCAGCAGGTATCCACTTCACTCCCCCCACACTGACTGCCAGGGATTAGCGCTCTAAGCTGTTAGTTAATCACGCTCAACTCTGCTCCAGCACATCTTATCTTTCTGCAGTAAGGATAGCAGATAGTGATGAGCGAGTATGCTTGTTGCTCAGGTTTTCCAGAGCACGCTCGGGTGATCTCCGAGTATATTTTAGTGCTCAGAGATTTAGTTTTCGTCGCCTCAGCTGCATGATTTACAGCTATTAGCCAGGCTGATTACATGTGGGCTTTGCCTGGTTGCTAGGGAATCACCACATGTAATCAAACTGTCTAGTAGCTGTAAATCATTCAGCTGTGGCGATGAAAACTTAATCTTCAAAAACTAACAAATACTTGGAGATCACCCGAGCGTGCTCAGGAAAACCCGTGCAACGAGTACACTCGCTTATCACTAATAGCAGATTGTTTGTCAGTGCTATTGTGGGGGGCATGTTCTTTTTTTCTCCATGGTGTTGCTGCCTGTTTAGGGTTAGTCAGCATCAGAAAGAGGAAGAAGTACACGCCCCCCAGTGAAATCTCTCTGATAAAAGAAATGGCCGGAGCAAGGCCATCCCCCCCCCTCACCCAAGGCCTGGGCGAAGGCCAACATGACAGTGGTTTGGAGGTTGGGTATATAGGGTAATTAAGGGGAGGGTTAGTGGGGGGGTGGTATTAAAAGGTCAAGTTGGGGGTGGGGCCCATTAGTTCCCGCTCTCCGAACCCCTGGAATCATCCGACTCACCATGTCTGCGGTGGAAAGGGTTTTGGAAGGCCTCAGGGCTGCAGCTGCTCTGCACCCTGATGGCTGGCTTGAGGCGCAAGTGTCCGGGATTCTAGGTGGAAGTGCAGTGTCGGCAGCTTTTGCTTCACCGCCAGAGCGGCGTTCCCAGTGGTCCAGGCCCCCTGAGCGGTTGTCGCCAGACATGGCTCCCCGGGCCCCCCACAGGTGCAGGAGCCCCTCCTGGGACCCTCCAGGCCGGGCGCCGGTGAGTTCCAGTGCCAGCAGGCTGGCGATTGTTGGGGCGCAGCAGGTTCGTCTGGACCGGCAAGTACTCCTGTCAGAAGCGGGGTGGCAGCCCCTTCTTCAGAGGCCGTGGGGCCAGTACAAGACCCTTTGTCCAAGGTTCACAGTCCATCCCGGGTTTCACCAGGTCCAGATTTTGGGCTCAGGGACATCAGGACACCGGTATTCCGGCTGGAGGGGTCACAGCCTCCTCGCAGCCTGGTGAGTATGTGTCCATGTCTAGTCTATGTCCTCAAAATGTCTCGGTACCGGTTGATGGTGGTACACGGGGTAGTGTATCTGGTGTGAATGTGGCTAGTGGGTCTGCTTTTGTGGAAGGCGCGGGTGTGAGGGAAGTGTTAGGCAATGTGGGGGATTTGTTAACCAGGTTGGATAGAGGTTTGATTGAGCTGAGGCAGCTGGCTGCATGGGTAGCCCTTTACGGGCCCCCTGCTGGTGTTTTAGCGACACCGGCGCTGCCAGTGGCTCCGGTTTCCCTTTTGGTTCAGATGGAAAAGGAGAATAAATGCAGTGTGCATCTGGATGATAGGGCGCATGGAGAGGTCTATGTCTGTTTTGAAGGTCATTTGGGGGCCCATCTTAAAAAGGAGGTAAAGGAGAAGATTTTTAAAGATGTATATGTTGAGATATTTTCGTTGCTTCCTCTGGAGAAATTTCATTTGGACAAGGGCAAAAAGGAGGATAGCAAAAAAGAGGATGAGGAGAAGTGGAGGTGGTGTTTGATCCCGCAGACGTTTACCAATTGGCTTCAAGCATTTCCTATTCTAGCCAGTGTGATTGCTGAAAAGGCGCTGGAGAACTGCGGGGGGTTATTTTGTTACATGGACTCCATCAGCGAGGCCCACTGGGTTTATGGGGGGCAGGCGTGGCTTCGATATGATGAACAATTTAGACAGCGAAATGCTATTCGGCCTGCTATCAGATGTGATTAAAAAGACATTGGGCTATGGTTGAGTATAAGTTCAGGCATTCCTTTCACGTGGGATCCAAGACTTCCAGTCAGGCTAACCAACCCAGTGGATCCAGTTCCTCAGGTCAATCGGGAAATTCAGGAGGGCATAAACCTGGTTTATGCTGGCAGTTCAATGATGGCCAATGCAAGTTTGGGGCCAACAGCAAATTTAAGCATCTTTGCTCCCACTGCAGTGGCTCCTTTTATGGGGCCGCGAAATGTTTTAAAAAAGCCAAGTCTAAGACAAGGGCCGGTAATACCCAAGGGGGTGACACCGGTGAAGTTGGAAAAGATGGCCCCTTATCTAAGTAGATACCCCGATAGGGAAAGGGCGGAATTGTTATTTTCTGGTTTTAAGGACGGTGTCTTTATACCGGCCCCTAACTTTGCTGTGCCGCAGGTGGTTAAAAATTTGCGTTCGGCTGTATTGCACAGTGCCGTGGTTATGGAAAAATTAGGCAAAGAGGTAGCATTAGGTCGCATGGCGGACCCATTCGAGGTGCCACCGTTTGCTGACTTAGTGGTTTCACTGTTGGGGGTAGTGCCCAAGAAAGAATCGGGAAAATTTTGTCTGATTCATCATTTGTCCTATCTGCGGGGGTTGTCCGTGAATGACGGTATTGCACCCGAGCTTTGTTCCGTTGTGTATTTGTCATGTGATGAAGCCGTCTCTTGGGTTCGGCAAGGGGGCGCTATTGGCTAAGATGGATATTGAGTCGGCGTTCCGTTTGTTGCCGGTCCACCCAACCAGTGTTAGACTGTTGGGTTGTTTTTGGAATGGGGGGTTCTTTGTTGATAGGTGTTTACCGATGGGTTGTTCGCTATCGTTTGCTTTATTTGAAACATTTAGTTCATTTGGGAATGGGTGGTTCGGGATGTTTCTGGTTTGGACTCTGTCATTCATTACTTGGATGATTTTTTTGTGCGTCGGCCCAGCAGGGTCTGACCGTTGTCACAGGTTGTTGAACGCGGTTCAGTGGGTGGCTAATCTCTTCGGTGTTTCTTTAGCTCCTGGTAAGATGGAAGGACCTGACACGTGTCTTTGTTTTTTGGGCATTGTTATTGACATGGTATGGTGGGAGTTTAGGTTGCCGGTTGAGAAGGTGCAGGGTCTTCAGGCTGAAGTGGCCAGGGCCTGTCGCTTGAAGAAATTGTCATTGTGGGAGCTACAGTCGTTTCTGGGGAAGCTTAGTTTTGCTTGTCGTGTTATGCCTATGGGTAGAGTTTTCTCTAGAAGGTTGGCTAGTGCTGCGGCTGGAGTTCGAGCCCCTCATCATTTCATCAGATTTTCGGCTGAGCTGCGGGAGGATTTGGCAGTCTGTAATACATTTTTGTCAGATTATAATGGACGCTTCTTGATTATAGAGGATGTGACTGACAGTGACATGTTGGAGTTGTTTACGGATGCCGCAGGAGGGATTGGTTTTGGACCGTATTTTCGGGGCCAGTGGTTTGTGGAAAAGTGGCCTGAGACTTGGGTTGGTGCAGGTTTGGTCAGGAATATCGCGTTGTTAGAGATTTTTCCCATCCTGGTGGTGATCCATTTGTGGAAACAGGATTTTTGTGACAAGCGTGTGCATTTTAATTGTGACAATATGGGTGTGCAATCAATGGGCTGATGGCGTCATCACCCCCAGTAGTGCGTGTGCTGAGACAGTTGGTTTTGACATGTCTGGCGTTGAATGCACATGTGATGGCATCCCATGTGCCGGGTTCACGGAATTCCATTGCTGACTCTCTTTCTCGTTCACAGTTCGACCGTTTCCGGTCGTTGGCCCCAGAAGCAGAGGTCGTCAGCTTGAAATGCCCTGCGGAGCTTTGGCAGGTGGCATTTGGGACGCTGAGGGATTGATAAGGTCATTGCTGGCTCCTAGGACTTAGGAGGCTTATCAGGCGGTTTGGTTATCTTGGGAGGGCGTATTGGCAAAATGGCCGTATGGGGCGAGTGTGCAGGATCAGGTGGGTGCGTTGCTATCCTGGTTGAGTGTGGGGGCATCTGAAGGGTTGTCGGTGGCAGAGGTGTCTCGGACTATGGCAGCCTTAGCCTTTGGTTTCAAATTATGAGGGCAGCAAGATTTGTCGAAGGTCTTTTTGGTTAGGCAGGCGGTTAAAGGGTTTCGGAGGAGACGTAATAAAGGGGATACTAGGCGGCCGGTTTCGTTTGCCTTGTTAGAACAATTGGGAGGGGTCTTGCCTTCGGTATGTACATCGGATTTTGAATGCTGTTTGTTCAGGTTGGCTTTTTCGTTTGCCTTTTTTGGGGCGCTTAGGCTGGGGGAACTGGTGTCACCCAGTGAAAGCGGGATGGGGGGTATTTTAGCGAAGGATGTGCTGTTATCTTCCGATTGTGTTGAGTTTTGGTTGCGTAGGTCTAAAACCGATCAGGAAGGTCAGGGTCAGAGGGTCGTTCTGGGTAAGGTTGCCGGTTCAACCATGTGTCCGGTGAGTTGTTTGGCTAAATTTTGTAGGCTGCGGCCTAATCGGGATGGGGCTTTGTTGTGTCATGCCGACGGTACGTTTTTGTCCAGGTATCAATTTACGGCGGTTTTCAAGAAGGCAGTCCAATTGTTAGGCCTGGATAATTTGTGTTTTGTGCCTCACTTTTTTCGGATTGGGGTGGCAACGGAGGCCGCATCGGGTGGTTTGGGGAGGATGTCATTCGGCGCATTGGTCGGTGGCAGTCCAATAGGTATCGCAGTTATGTTAGGCCGCAACGAGTGACAGCGGAATGTTAATGCTTCATGAGCTTTTGGTGCTTTCATGTCTTGTTTTAGGTTTTTTCTGAGTTGTTGTGTTTTGTTGTTTCAGGGTCTCTGCCGTTATTGGTGTGGATCTTCAGTCATTTGTTCGTTCATTGGGGAGCTTTGCGTGCCGATGTGTGGAAGGAGGGTAGACAACTTGGTTTTGAACGAACATTGGCGGTGGTACGGTGGCTCAGTTTTTGGGGAATGCTATGGAGCAGGTTTTTGCGGGAGGTGCACAACAGCGTGAGTTTGGATAGGGCACCAGATATTTTGGTTCTGCATGCTGGGGGGAACGATTTGGGGGTGTGGCCTTTAGAGATATCAAGCAGGATTTGTTACGTTTTGGGTTTTGTATCCCGGCCTAACTGTTGTTTGGTTGGAAATTGTGCCACGGAAGTGTTGGCGGAATATGCGGTCGTGTGTCAAGATCAACAAGGCCAGGATAAAGGTGAACAGGGTGTTGTCATCCTTTGTGTCCTGGAATGGGGGTGTAGCCGTTCGGCATTTTGAATTAGAAAAAGGGGAAGGTGGGTATTGGTTGGCTGACGGTGTTCATTTGAATGCGGTTGGCAGTGATTTTTGGGCTTTGGGGCTACAGAATTGGATTGAAAGGGCCATAGCTTTTAGGTATGGTGGGGTCTCGGGCCTTTGAGGTGTTCAACGGCCCTCGTTGTGGCGGCTGGGGGGAGTCCTTTGAGTTGGTGGAAATTGGTTTGGGGGATCCATTGGCATATGGGTCCCCTGTTTTTTTGGAGTTCAACAGGTTTTGGATCTGGTGAATTGTGGAGGGGACTTTCGGCTGGCGTGGTCGAATCCCTGAGAAGTTTATCGTGAACAGTTAAACCTTTGAGTTTCTTGGTGCTCCCGAGCCAGGGTGGTAACGGCTGGGAGTAAATCGGTGTTTACTGTTATGTTCACGGTTATGTTTTGGGGTATTCACCAGATTCTTTGTAGCCTCAGGGACTCCTCCTAGTATAAGAGTTAATATATATATTGTGTGTAATTATTTATTTGATGTGTTAAAATAAAAGGCTGCTGTGGCCAAGTTATTCCAAAGAAATTATTGTCATGTGTTCTTTGTGTGAGTGGAAGTATGGGTATTGGGTAATGGTTTGGTAAAGGGGGAGGTTACAGGGGTGGGTTGGGGGTAAGGGGTCCCCTGGTATGCCCAAGGACTCGACAATGCCAGTGTCATGCACATGTGAGCTTTAAAAAAAAAATATTGCTAATATCTCTGCAATGGAATGGCAAAATAAAAAACCCAAACTATTATTCTTCTCTCAGTGAAACATTTGTTGAAATGTCCTCTTTAATGAAACGGGTTTTATGATGTCTTAATTATTTAGGGATTTGAGTTCCAGTAATTCCATAATATTGTCGATGTTCTTTTTTAAAGTAGCCATACAATTTGGATAGTAAAGACCTCTCATCCATCACCTTCTCCCCCAAAAAATATGTATGTACCACTGAAATTGTTTAATTGGAGGGTATTTCATTAGTGGGTGATTTGGTTCCACATTTGGCCTTGATACAAGTAATGCCAATACGGATTTAAATGAGTAATTTCAAACATTTTTTATTTGCAAAAAAGAAAAATCAATGAATATATTTATAAATAAATTAATGATATTTTCAATATTATATTTCATGTTCTTATATATGTGGTTGAATTCATATATAAGAAATGCATGGATTATTACCATAAAGTCACATTTTTAATGATAACTGAATTTTCATAACTTTTCTGCTTCCTAGGCCTTAACAATTGCAAAATCTTTCTATGCTCCAGAACGCTGGAACTGTTCCCGAACATTAAAGAAAATGATAGCTCTGATACCAGAAAAGAAATTCTCCTTGCCAATTGCGGCTGCTCAGCTTTTACCATTCCTATGGGGTAAAAGTTATGTTTCTGTAAAAAAAAATGCGTGCCCTTGCAATGAAGGTGGGTGAGTTTCTTAAAAAAAATATAGTTAGGCTGACTTCATATGGCCACATGGTAGAGTCCAGATTATGGTTACAACAACACCCTCACCTTCCCCAAGACTTCCAAATCTGAAAAGCTATAAAGAACACTATTGTGTCCTACAATTGAGTCAGAAAAATAATGGAGTCTCTGTGTGCCTCTATCAGGGCATTACTGCCCTTACTGGGGTATGGGGCCCGATGAACAGAGGGGGCCACAATGGGCCCCCTCTGTTCTGCTCATTGGGCCCCAGCGGCAGGATTGTGCCGGCTCAATAACTGCCCGTGCGTCAACAGCAGCCGCCAGCCAATCACAGACCAGGAGCTGACGTCAGCTGGCTTGTCGCCGGCATACCTCAGAAACCGCTGGAGGACACCGCTGGAGCTCGGCAGGTGAGGAGAAACTTTTCTTTATAAAGCTGCTGCATGGGGGTGCATTATACCACCATGGGAGTGCATTATACTGGCATGGGGGTGCATTATACTGGCATGGGGGTGCGTTATACTGGCATGGGGGTGCGTTATACTGGCATAGGAGTGCGTTATACTGGCATGGGGGTGCGTTATACTGGCATGGGAGTGCATTATACTGGCATGGGGGTGCATTATATTATGGGGCTGCATTATATTATGGGGTGCATTAGACTATGGGGCTGCATTATAATACTATGTGGCTGCATTATACTATGGGGTGCATTATATTATGAGGTGCATTATACTGCTATGGGGTGCATTATACTGCAATGGGGCTGCACTATACTGCTATGGGGTTGCATTATATTATGGGGAGCATTATACTGTTATGGGGGTGCATTATACTGCTATGGTGGTGCATTTTAATACTATGGGGGTGAACTATACTATGGGGCTGCATTATATCGCTATGGGGCTGCATTATACTATTATGGATGACTATGGGGCAATATGGAGAGATATAAGGCAGAATGGGTGGACAAGTGGGGGGCAAAATGGAAGGATAAGTGGGGTCCAGAATCTAGGATATTATTACAATAGGGGCTAATTAAAGGATATTATTTTTGAGGATACTGTTTTCAGTGTGAGGAGGAGAGGTCCTGCTACTGTGCAGGGCGACACGGTCACTTTTTTCTTAATCTGGCATAGTACAGAGGTTGGGGAAAAATTGGGGAATGTGCTCTAGCTAACTGTGTTCTTTTCTACAGAGACTAGTGCTGGCTGGAAGAAGTGATGGTTGTCTGAACTAGATGAAGAAGAAAAGCAAAGATGTAGGACTTCACGTCACCGGTGAGTCAGTGTGTTACCTGTACACCTATAAACTTACACTATCTACTGTATACAGAGCTCCTGTGTATAATGTCACTGATGATCACTGTATTCTTATTCTTATTATACATTTATTATAGCGCCATTTATTCCATGGCACTTTACATGTGAATACGGGGCAAATATAGACAAATACATTAAACATGAGCAAAAAATGACACACAGGTACATAAGGAGGGAGGACCCCACCTGCGAGGGCTCACAGTCTGCAGTATCTGTATACTATATGCAGCATTCATGTGTATAATGTCACTGTGTTGTGAATTCCGCTCTTGGGCTCCCTCCGGTGGTTGTAAGTGGCACTTTTGTGAGCTCTGCTCTTGGGCTCCCTCTTGTGGTTTCTAGTGGTATGGCTGCTCCTTGGAGTTAGCTGTCATCTGCTGCCTCCACTTATTGTCCGCTATTTAAGTCTGGCTCTTTATTCAGCCTGTGCCACTTGTCAATGTTCCTAGCTGGATTCACATCTCTGCTTGGATTCTCCTGGTTTCCTGACCAGTTCTGCAAAGATAAGTTCTGGCTTTGCTCATTTCAGTCCACATGTTGTGGACTTATTGTTCTGTGCATTCTATATTTGTCCAGTTGTCAGTATGGATTTTTTTCTGTTAGCTGGAAGCTCTGGGAAGCAGATTTACCCTCCACACCTTTAGTCAGGTGTGGAGATTTTGTAAACTCTGTGTGGATTGTTTTGTAGTTTTTATACTGACCGCACAGTATCCTTTCCAGTCCTATCTATCAAGCTAGATTGGCCTCCTACGCTAAATCTGATTTCATTTCTGCGTATGTTATTTTCCCCTCCTCTCACCGTCAATATTTGTGGGGGGCTATCTTTCCTTTGGGGATTTTCTCTGAGGCAAGATAGGTTTCCTGTTTCCATCTTTAGGGGAAGTTAGATCTTAGGCTGTGCCGAGGGGTCTAGGGAGTGTCAGGTACCCCCCACGGCTATTTTTAGTTGCGCTGCTAGGTTCAGGGTTTGCGGTCAGTACAGATACCACCTCCTTCAGAGCTTGTCTCATGTTGTTCCTAAACCACCAGATCATAACAGTACAAGTGGCCAAAAATGAATTAAATGCATCTCAAAAGAAGGAAAAGAAAGTTCTGAACCTTTTTTTTTTCTGTGCTTTGGTTTGTCTTTTTTTTCCTCTTGATATCTGGGTGGTTCAGGATATATGTTTTGGCATGGATGTTCAGGGTTTGTTTTCTCGTGTGGATCAACTTGCTGCAAGAGTACAGAATATCCAGGACTATGTTGTCCAGACTCCGGCTTTAGAGCCCAGAATTCCTACTCCTGATTTGTTTTTTGGGGACAGATCCAAGTTTTTGAACTTTAAAAATAACTGCAAATTGTTTTTTGCTTTGAAACCCCGTTCTTCTGGTGATCCCATTCAGCAGGTGAAAATCATCATATCCTTGCTGCGTGGTGATCCTCAAGACTGGGCTTTTCCTCTTGAAACAGGGGATCCGGCATTATTGAATGTAGATGCATTTTTTCAAGGGCTCGGATTATTGTATGACGAACCTAATTCTGTGGATCATGCAGAAAAGACCCTGTTGGCCTTGTGTCAAGGTCAGGAAGCGGCAGAGTTATGCTGTCAGAAATTTAGAAAATGGTCTGTGCTCACTAAATGGAATGAGGAGGCTCTGGCTGCTATTTTCAGAAAAGGTCTTTCTGAAACCCTTAAAGATGTTATGGTGGGCTTTCCTACGCCTGTCGGTTTGAGCGAATCTATGTCTCTAGCCATTCAGATTGATCGGCGTCTGCGCGAGCGCAAAGCTGTGCACCATATGGCAGTATCCTCTGAGCATAGTCCTGAACCTATGCAATGTGATAGGATTTTGACTAGAATAGAATGGCAGGAATTCAGACGTCAGAATAGGCTGTGCTTTTACTGTGGTGATTCGGCTCATGTTATCTCTGATTGCCCTAAGCGTACTAAGAGAGTCGCTAGGTCTGTTACCATTAGTACAATACAGCCTAAATTTCTCTTATCTGTGACCCTGATTTGCTCATTGTCGTCCTTTTCTGTCATGGCATTTGTGGATTCAGGCACTGCCCTGAACTTAATGGACTTAGAATTCGCCAGGCGCTGTGGTTTTTCCTTGCAGCCTTTGCAGAGCCCTATTCCTTTGAGGGGCATTGATGCTACACCCTTGGCCAAGGATAAACCTCAGTACTGGACACAGATGACTATGTACATGGCTCCTGCACATCAGGAAGATTGCCGTTTTCTGGTGTTGCATAACCTGCATGATGTTGTTGTGCTGGGATTTCCATGGTTACAGGAACATAATCCGGTGCTGGATTGGAAAACTATGTCGGTGACTAGTTGGGATTGTCGAGGAGTACATAGTGACGTTCCTTTGATGTCAATTTCCTCTTCCCCCTCTTCTGAGGTCCCTGAGTTTTTGTCGGATTTCCAGGATGTATTTGATGAGCCCAAGTCCAGTTCCCTTCCTCCACATAGGGACTGTGATTGTGCTATTAACTTGATTACTGGTTGTAAGTTCCCTAAGGGCCGACTTTTCAATCTGTCTGTGCCAGGGCATGCCGCCATGCGGAGCTATGTTAAGGAATCTTTGGAGAAGGGGCATATTCGGCCCTCTTCGTCACCATTGGGAGCGGGTTTCTTTTTTGTTGCTAAGAAGGATAGCTCCTTGAGACCCTGTATTGATTATCGTCTTCTTTATAAGATCACGGTTAAATTCCAATACCCCTTGCCTCTGCTTACTGATTTGTTTGCTCAGATTAAGGGGGCTAGTTGGTTTACTAAGATTGACCTCCGAGGGGCATATAATCTTGTTCGTATTAAACAGGGTGACGAATGGAAAACTGCATTTAATATGCCCGAAGGCCATTTTGAATACCTTGTGATGCCATTTGGGCTCTCTAATGCTCCATCTGTGTTCCAGTCTTTCATGCATGATATTTTCCGCAATTATCTTGATAAATTCATGGTCGTATATTTGGATGATATTTTGATTTTTTCCAATGATTGGGAGTCTCATGTGAAGCAGGTCAGGATGGTGTTCCAGATCCTTCGTGATAATGCTTTATTTGTGAAGGGGTCTAAGTGCCTATTCGGAGTTCAGAAGGTCTCTTTTTTGGGTTTTATTTTTTCTCCCTCGTCTATAGAAATGGATCCTGTTAAGGTCCAAGCTATTCATGACTGGATCCAACCCACATCTGTGAAGGGACTTCAAAAATTTGGGGGCTTTTCTAATTTCTATCGCCGTTTCATTGCCAACTTTTCCAGTGTGGTTAAGCCTCTTACTGATTTGACGAAGAAAGGCGCTGATGTGACTAATTGGTCCTCTGAGGCTGTTGAGGCCTTTCAGGAGCTTAAACGTCGATTTACTTCTGCCCCTGTATTGCGTCAACCGGATGTTTCTCTTCCTTTTCAGGTTGAGGTCGACGTTTCTGAGATTGGGGCAGGGGCCGTTTTGTCTCAGAGGGAGTCTGATGGTTCTTTGATGAAACCGTGTGCTTTTTTTTCCAGAAAGTTTTCGACTGCGGAACGCAATTATGATGTCGGCAATCGGGAGTTGTTGGCTATGAAGTGGGCGTTTGAGGAGTGGCGACATTGGCTTGAGGGAGCTAAACACCGTGTTGTGGTCCTGACCGATCATAAGAATCTGATTTACCTCGAGTCGGCCAAGCGGCTGAATCCTAGACAGGCTCGATGGTCCCTGTTTTTCTCCCATTTTGATTTTGTGGTCTCGTATCTTCCGGGATCTAAGAATGTTAAGGCTGATGCCCTCTCTAGGAGTTTTTCGCCTGATTCTCCTGGAGTCCTGGAGCCGGTTGGCATTCTTAAGGAGGGGGTGATTCTTTCTGCTATCTCCCCTGATTTGCGGCGGGTGCTTCAGGAATTTCAGGCCGATAGGCCTGACCGCTATCCAGTGGGGAAGCTGTTTGTTCCTGATAGATGGACAAGTAAGGTAATTTCTGAGGTTCATTGTTCAGTGTTGGCTGGTCATCCTGGGATTTTTGGTACCAGAGATTTGGTTGCTAGGTCCTTTTGGTGGCCTTCCTTGTCTTGCGATGTGCGTGCTTTTGTGCAGTCCTGTGGGACTTGCGCCCGGGCCAAGCCTTGCTGTTCCCGCGCTAGTGGGTTGCTTTTGCCTTTGCCGGTCCCTGAGAGGCCCTGGACGCATATTTCCATGGATTTTATTTCAGATCTTCCTGTTTCCCAGAAGATGTCTGTTATCTGGGTTGTTTGTGACCGGTTCTCTAAAATGGTCCATCTGGTACCTTTGCCTAAGTTGCCTTCCTCCTCAGATCTGGTTCCATTGTTTTTTCAGCATGTGGTTCGTTTGCATGGCATTCCGGAGAATATTGTGTCTGACAGAGGTTCTCAGTTTGTCTCTAGGTTTTGGCGGTCCTTTTGTGCTAGGATGGGCATTGATTTGTCTTTTTCTTCGGCGTTTCATCCTCAGACTAATGGCCAAACTGAGCGAACTAATCAGACCTTGGAGACCTATTTGAGATGCTTTGTGTCTGCTGATCAGGATGATTGGGTGTCTTTCTTGCCGTTGGCCGAGTTTGCCCTTAATAATCGGGCTAGTTCGGCTACTTTGGTTTCACCTTTCTTTTGTAATTTTGGTTTTCATCCTCGTTTTTCTTCTGGGCAGGTTGAGCCTTCTGATTGTCCTGGTGTTAATTCTGTGGTGGACAGGCTGCAGCAGATTTGGACTCATGTGGTGGACAATCTGACGTTGTCTCAGGAAAGGGCTCAATGTTTTGCTAACCGCCATCGGCGTGTTGGTCCCCGGCTTCGTGTGGGGGATTTGGTTTGGTTGTCTTCTCGTCATGTTCCTATGAAGGTTTCTTCTCCTAAGTTTAAGCCTCGGTTTATTGGTCCTTATAAAATTTCTGAAATTATTAATCCGGTGTCTTTTCGTTTGGCTCTTCCTGCCTCTTTTGCTATTCATGATGTTTTCCATAGATCTTTGTTGCGGAGATATGTGGTGCCCGTTGTTCCCTCGGTTGACCCTCCTGCCCCGGTGTTGGTTGAGGAAGAGTTGGAATATGAGGTTGAGAAGATTTTGGATTCTCGTTTTTCGAGGCGGAGGCTTCAGTATTTTGTCAAGTGGAAGGGTTATGGCCAGGAGGATAATTCTTGGGTTGTTGCCTCCGATGTTCATGCTACCGATTTGGTTCGTGCTTTTCACTTGGCTCGTCCTGATCGGCCTGGTGGCTCTGGTGAGGGTTCGGTGACCCCTCCTCAAGGGGGGGTACTGTTGTGAATTCCGCTCTTGGGCTCCCTCCGGTGGTTGTAAGTGGCACTTTTGTGAGTTCTGCTCTTGGGCTCCCTCTTGTGGTTTCTAGTGGTATGGCTGCTCCTTGGAGTTAGCTGTCATCAGCTGCCTCCACTTATTGTCCGCTATTTAAGTCTGGCTCTTTATTCAGCCTGTGCCACTTGTCAATGTTCCTAGCTGGATTCTCATCTCAGCTTGGATTCTCCTGGTTTCCTGACCAGTTCTGCAAAGATAAGTTCTGGCTTTGCTCATTTCAGTCCACATGTTGCGGACTTATTGTTCTGTGCATTCTATATTTGTCCAGTTGTCAGTATGGATTTTTTTCTGTTAGCTGGAAGCTCTGGGAAGCAGATTTACCCTCCACACCTTTAGTCAGGTGTGGAGATTTTGTAAACTCTGTGTGGATTGTTTTGTAGTTTTTATACTGACCGCACAGTATCCTTTCCTGTCCTATCTATCAAGCTAGATTGGCCTCCTATGCTAAATCTGATTTCATTTCTGCGTATGTTATTTTCCCCTCCTCTCACCGTCAATATTTGTGGGGGGCTATCTTTCCTTTGGGGATTTTCTCTGAGGCAAGATAGGTTTCCTGTTTCCATCTTTAGGGGAAGTTAGATCTTAGGCTGTGCCGAGGGGTCTAGGGAGCGTCAGGTACCCCCCACGGCTATTTTTAGTTGCGCTGCTAGGTTCAGGGTTTGCGGTCAGTACAGATACCACCTCCTTCAGAGCTTGTCTCATGTTGTTCCTAAACCACCAGATCATAACACACTGGTGATCACTGTATTACCTGTACACTATATACAGTGTTTGTGTGTATAATGTCACTGGTAATCTCTGTATTACCTGTACACTGAAACTATATACAGAGCTCCTGTGTATAATGTCATTAGTATTGTGTTTTTTTTATTGCAGTATTCAGTCACTATGTGGTGGTAATATGTGATCCGGCCATGGTGTGGCGGTATTTATTCCTTGTATGTGCTATTATTTGGTCACTGTAGTGGTAATATGTGGTCTGGCCATGGTGAGGTGGTATTTGTTCCTTGCATGTGGTATTATTCGGTCACTATGTGGTGGTAATATGTTATCTGGTCATGGCGTGATGGTATTTGTTCCTTGTATGTGGTATTATTGTTCACCATGTGATGGTAGTATGTGGTCTGGTCATTGTGTGGTGGTTTTTGTTACTTGTATGTGGTATTATTTGATCACTATATGGTGGTAATATGTGGTTTGGTCATGGTGCGGTGGTACATTGTGATATTATTGGTCACTTTAAAAATTGAAAAATAAATAACAATATACCTAAATTTTGTTGGATAGTTTAACAAATGTTTAGTAAGTTACAGTAGAGTAGGGCCCGGCCAAAAGAGTCTACCTTGTCGTAGTGGCAGATTAAAAAATCTTTTGGCCAAAACAAAAAGTTGCTGGCTATGTATGTGGTGATGGGAACTGTAAATGTGTGATTGGTGAGTATGTGGTGCAGAAGTAGATTTTTTCCGAGAGAGGGTGGTGGGACTGTGGAAGGTTTGTGGAGTGGAGGCGGAGCAAGGGTGGAGCCTGAGTGGAGTTTCAAGGAGGCCCCAAAAATTATGCCAGTATGGGGCCCCGAAATTCCTAGTGGCAGCCCTGGTGGAAGTAACATGAATAATGTGGAAAAGCTCACAAAGTATGAATACTTTTATTTTTTATCAGCATATGATATTAATAGTAAACATCTGAGCCAGCATGATTAATAGAGAAGAAATGTATAAATATACGGTAATACTTAAACCTGTGTACACCTAACTTGATAGGATGTGTTCCTCACTCCTTCACAAAGGTCTATCAGCTGAAGCAGATAGCTCAGCCTGGTACTACTAATATATAATAAAGGGGTTTTAAAGATTTGTGTCATCAGTTTCGAAGTATTTTTAAACCTTAGCATATTAGGAGACATGGGATTTGGTGCCAAACCTCCATATCTCGGGGCTTGTACCAGTGAAGTTGCCTGCTACCATGTCATCGTGTCCTGTAGTTCTGGAGCGAGTACTGCCGACTTAATTGTGTAATGTTCAGTGCTAGCAGAGTTTGCAGTAGCATTACAGCTCAAGGTTATGTAAAAGGAAACTATGACAAATATTGAGCTAATCCTCGCTGTACACAAGAGAACTACACAATGTGCACTATGGAATCCATCCAAAAAATCTGTTTCTTGCTATGTCTATTGCTTACTTAATGGGAATGATAAGATTAGATATAATAGGACATGGGGATGGATTACATTAACCCTTTCAATGTAATCAAAGTACCACATGCGTCATGGTAGCACTGCAATAAAGGTCATTAATGCATATACAGTGGGGCAAAAAAGTATTTAGTCAGTCAGCAATAGTGCAAGTTCCACCACTTAAAAAGATGAGAGGCGTCTGTAATTTACATCATAGGTAGACCTCAACTATGGGAGACAAACTGAGAAAAAAAAATCCAGAAAATCACATTGTCTGTTTTTTTAACATTTTATTTGCATATTATGGTGGAAAATAAGTATTTGGTCAGAAACAAACAATCAAGATTTCTGGCTCTCACAGACCTGTAACTTCTTCTTTAAGAGTCTCCTCTTTCCTCCACTCATTACCTGTAGTAATGGCACCTGTTTAAACTTGTTATCAGTATAAAAAGACACATGTGCACACCCTCAAACAGTCTGACTCCAAACTCCACTATGGTTAAGACCAAAGAGCTGTCAAAGGACACCAGAAACAAAATTGTAGCCCTGCACCAGGCTGGGAAGACTGAATCTGCAATAGCCAACCAGCTTGGAGTGAAGAAATCAACAGTGGGAGCAATAATTAGAAAATGGAAGACATACAAGACCACTGATAATCTCCCTCGATCTGGGGCTCCACGCAAAATCCCACCCCGTGAGGTCAGAATGATCACAAGAACGGTGAGCAAAAATCCCAGAACCACGCGGGGGGACCTAGTGAATGAACTGCAGAGAGCTGGGACCAATGTAACAAGGCCTACCATAAGTAACACACTACGCCACCATGGACTCAGATCCTGCAGTGCCAGACGTGTCCCACTGCTTAAGCCAGTACATGTCTGGGCCCGTCTGAAGTTTGCTAGAGAGCATTTGGATGATCCAGAGGAGTTTTGGGAGAATGTCCTATGGTCTGATGAAACCAAACTGGAACTGTTTGGTAGAAACACAACTTGTCGTGTTTGGAGGAAAAAGAATACTGAGTTGCATCCATCAAACACCATACCTACTGTAAAGCATGGTGGTGGAAACATCATGCTTTGGGGCTGTTTCTCTGCAAAGGGGCCAGGACGACTGATCCGGCTACATGAAAGAATGAATGGGCCATGTATCGTGAGATTTTGAGTGCAAACCTCCTTCTATCAGCAAGGGCATTGAAGATGAAACGTGGCTGGGTCATTCAACATGACAATGATCCAAAGCACACCGCCAGGGCAATGAAGGAGTGGCTTCGTAAGAAGCATTTCAAGGTCCTGGAGTGGCCTAGCCAGTCTCCAGATCTCAACCCTATAGAAAACCTTTGGAGGGATTTGAAAGTCCGTGTTGCCAAGCGAAAAGCCAAAAACATCACTGCTCTAGAGGAGATTTGCATGGAGGAATGGGCCAACATACCAACAACAGTGTGTGGCAACCTTGTGAAGACTTACAGAAAACGTTTGACCTCTGTCATTGCCAACAAAGGATATATTACAAAGTATTGAGATGAAATTTTGTTTCTGACCAAATACTTATTTTCCACCATAATATGCAAATAAAATGTTAAAAAAACAGACAATGTGATTTTCTGGATTTTTTTTTCTCAGTTTGTCTCCCATAGTTGAGGTCTACCTATGATGTAAATTACAGACGCCTCTCATCTTTTTAAGTGGTGGAACTTGCACTATTGCTGACTGACTAAATACTTTTTTGCCCCACTGTATTTCATCATGATGATCTTTCCTTTATTATGACCCTAACATCAACTCTTGTGGGAAGAGACATTTCTCAACTTCTTACCTAATCATTTTGTCAAGCGGCAGGGCTTATTTCTCTTGCCTTTTCTGGTACTACTATGTGTTAGGTGGTACCAGGGGTTGATAAACACATCTTTGACTAAGAGCCATTGAGAGGTTAACTTTTAATAGTTTCAGTTACAGAAATATATTACATGAAATATGTGATCAGTATAGTGTTTATGAAATGGTCATCACAGTTTTGACAACCACTCTTTAAATCAGGCTTCCAACAATTGGTGGGTGCTGTAAATCACACTATCACAGTCTGAAATCTGTATATATAATACTAGATGGTGGCCCGATTCTAACGCATCGGGTATTCTAGAATATGCATGTCCACATAGTATATTGCCCAGCCACATAGTATATTGCCCAGTCACGTAGTATATTGCCCAGGCACGTAGTATATTGCCCAGTCACGTAGTATATTGCCCAGCCACGTAGTATATTGCCCAGCCACGTAGTATATTGCCCAGTCACGTTGTATATTGCCCAGTCACGTAGTATATTGCCCAGCCACGTAGTATATTGCCCAGTCATGTAGTATATTGCCCAGTCATGTAGTATATTGCCCAGCCACGTAGTATATTGCCCAGCCACATAGTATATTGGCCAGTCACGTAGTATATTGCCCAGGCACGTAGTATATTGCCCAGTCACGTAGTATATTGCCCAGCCACGTAGTATATTGCCCAGCCACGTAGTATATTGCCCAGTCACGTTGTATATTGCCCAGTCACGTAGTATATTGCCCAGCCACGTAGTGTATTGCCCAGTCATGTAGTATATTGCCCAGTCACGTAGTATATTGCACAGCGATGTAGTATACGGCACAGATACGTAGTATATTGCCCAGATACGTGGTATATTGCCCAGTCACATAGTATATTGCCCAGTCACGTAGTATATTGCCCAGTCACATAGTATATTGGCCAGCAACGTAGTATACAGCACAGAGCCACGTAGTATACAGCACAAAGCCACGTAGTATATTGCACAGCCATGTAGTATATTGCCCAGTCACGTAGTATATTGCCCAGCCACGTAGTATATTGCCCAGCGATGTAGTATACAGCACAAAGCCACGTAGTATACAGCACAGACACGTAGTATATTGCCCAGATACGTAGTATATTGCCCAGTCACGTAATATATTGCCCAGCCATGTAGTATATTGCCCAGCGATGTAGTATACAGCACAGAGCCATGTAGTATATTGCCCAGTCACGTAGTATATTGCCCAGTCACGTAGTATATTGCCCAGCTAAGTAGTATACAGCACAGAGCCACGTAGTATACAGCACAGAGCCACGTAGTATACTGCCCAGTCACGTAGTATATAGCACAGCCCACACAGTTTATAACAGTGGCCATGTAATATATAGGACAGCCCACAGAGTATATAACACTGCCTATGTAGTATACAACACAGAGCCACGCGGTATGTAACACAGCCCACATAGTATACAGCAGTGTGGGCACCATATCCCTGTTAAAAAAAATAATTAAAATAAAAAATTGTTATATACTCACCTCCTGGGATCCAGCGGAGCTCCGGCGATAGGTGCGCGGCTGCCGCCATCTTCCGTTCCCAGGATGCAATGCAAAATTACCCAGATGACTTAGCGGTCTCGCGAGACCGCTAAGTCTTCTGGGTAATTTCGCAATGCATCGCTGGGAACGGAAGGGGACGGCAGGCGCGAGCGGACCAGCGGATAACAGAGGGTGAGAATAGCAGGTTTTTTGTTTTTTTATTATTTTTAACATTACTTTTTTTTAGTATTGATGCCGCATAGGCAGCATCAATAGTAAAAGGTTGGGGACACACAGGGTTAATAGCGGCGATAACGGAGTGCGTTACCCGCAGCATAACGCAGTCGGATACCACCAGCATTAACCCTGTGTGAGCAGTGAGTGGAGGGGAGTATGTGGGCGACAGGCACTGACTGCGGGGAGTAAGGAGCGGCCATTTTCTTCCGGACTGTGCCCGTCGCTGATTGGTCGTACTTGGATTTCCAGGACAGAGGCCGCGACCCCTGAATATCTGTAACAGAAAGACAGATAGAAAGACAGACAGAGAGACAGACGGAAGTGACCCTTAGACAATTATATAGTAGATTATTCCTACTCCCAAATGATATTAAAATAATATCAACATATCATCACTGGATAACTTCAGCCTGCCATGATTACAGGGGTTTTTCCAAGAACAAAGTTAATTTAATTAATATTTTAAACAATAGATTTTGGAATAATAATAAGTTCCATAATTGGATGCGTTCAAAAAATGTTCCTGTGCTGAGATAATCTTGTAAATGTGCCCCTGCTGTGTACTGGGTAATGGCTGTGTCTAACCGTGCAGGAACATGGTCTGATCATACCACAGCTCCTGGTCAGGGAAGAAGCAAAAAGAGTATACAGACATTATAGCACGGGATCACAAATGATTCTTTCTTTGAGGTAAAACATTGATTTAAAACAGGCAGGTGAAAGATTTTGCATCTCAAAAAGAATAATTTGTGACCCAATGCTGTAATGTCATGGGTGTGTCAGGTGTGACAGACAGTCATCCTGGATCCGGCTGTAGAAGGTCTTTGCGATTAGCTCAAGCACCTTCTTAAATTTTGTATCTCTGTTGTGAAACGATATCCCTCTCCATTTAGGACCCAATGGTTACCTCCACCTTCTGCTGCTAGTTAGACACCTGTGCTGAAGGTATATATTCATTCCGTGGCTGCAGCAGGTTGCTGGTGTTAGCTCTTATATGCCTCTGTCTAGTTGGATGTACTAACAGTCGGTTAGTTCCTTCTCAGAGAACTCTTGGAGGATTGCTGGCGTGACATCTGTTATCTTCTCAAGCTCACCCCATCCCACCCCTAACCTGCGCCTATCGCTAGGGTCAGGCAGGGATTAGGTTCCTGCTCGGCGATAGGCGCAGAACCTACATAGGGACGGTTAGGCCAGTTAGGCCAGTCAGGGCGATTTAAGATCTGCCTAGGGCTCCGATGCCCAAGAGCTGTGGTATGATCAGTTCATGTTCCTGTACTGTCAGACACTGCCATTACACAGCACCGGAGCACATTTATAAGATTATCTCAGCACAAACACCACCATACCATGACTGGATAACACCACATCAAAGTGACTGGATAACATCACCACAATGTCACTGGTTAAACATCACCATTCTGTGGTGACTTTCACTGATTTACCCTACATATTCTTGATCCAGTCTAGATTACAATAATGATTTCTTCCAGCTACAACAGCCTTTACAGGGTTTGTAGAGGAATGAATGAAAATCCCTCAAATAAGAATTTAAAGACTCTTGTCTCACTATAAAAAGCATTTACAAGCTGTGATACTTGCAAAAGGGGGTTCTACTAGGTACGAACCATGCAAGGTGCCCGAATTTTTGCATCAGCCCATTTTCCTTTTTGTAATTTTTAAAATGTAAAAGGTAGCAAAATATATATTGTTTTGCCTAGAATATGAAGGAAGTGTGTAACTTTTAACTTTAGGCCTTTTAGAGATCGTTTCATCTTCAACTTGCTTAACTGTTCACAATAACAGTAATTTTGACTAGGGGTGCCGAAACTTTTACATGCAACTGTAATGATAGACGGTTTGCTTTCATCGTCATCTATGCACCTACTGTTTAGCATAGATCAGATCTGAATATCATTGCAAACACTTCCAGATCTCCATTCATGACAGTATCAATGTAGGGGGGAGGAACAGAGTTGACAGGAATGTGAGAGCAGCAGTTGTAGAAGTGTTTGTAATCACATATAGATCCCCTCCGCACTAACTGTCATAATTTTTCCCCTATGCTTGGTTAAAAAAGTGACCATTACTGACTACTACATTTTTTGTTCTTGATTTCTTTTAGTGTTTCTTAAAGCCAGAAAGTTGCCATTTGAAATGACTTTAGTTTTGTGCCATGTCTGTGATCTGCTTTTTTTCTACAAAATTAAACAACTGAATGAACATCCTCCAAGGCCGGTGATTCCATAATTTTTGCCAGGGGTTGTAGGACAAATTTTACCACTTTCCTGAAGTACAATATGTCATGAGAAAACAGTCTGAAAATCACTAGGATCCATTGAAATGTTCCAGAGGTATCACCACAAAGTGACGGTTGTCAGAATTGTAAAAATAGGCCTGGTCAGGAAGGTGAAAACAGGCTGGAAGGTGAAGGGTTTAATGGTCAATTTTTCTATTTCTGGCTGCAGTTTTGAAGTTCAACAACAGCACCAATCTGTAGCTGTCAAACTCAAAGCTCTTCAATTATCTATTTCCTTAACTTGTTCAGTTATGGAGTAATAGAATTCATTTTTCATTATGATTTACTTATTCCAGGCATTGCAATTTAAACTTAAAGTCTATGCTACAATGTGTATAAATTTAGCAGCTATAGAGTTAATGAGAAGTAACATCTCATTGGCTAGAATCATGCCCTGCGTATATGTATAAGAAGTTGGCTCAGGCACAGATATTCCATAACCTCAGAGGAAACATGATCGCTTACCTTTTCTGCCTGGCATGCCTCCTGTTTGTCAGAGATACAGGGGCACAGGAAGACCCAGGTGAGACAGGGGACCCTTACCTGGCACTAATCAATCAAGTTTTAGATTTCTATTGCTGCCTTTTCAGTCAAATTTCCTTAATGTTTATTTTTCCTTTTAATTCAATAAAGCTCAGATTTCAGTGGAGTTCTCCGTTATCAACGACCTTATTGGAGACAGCTTTAAAAATGGCATTATTGTGTCGGTGAAAAAAGGATCCACTCTTCTTGAGGTCATGAGGCAAGCAGAAGCACTCGATCCTACAAACTTCAGGTGAGATGTAGCAGAGGTGAAGGTTGCTGGATTGGTCTTTGTGACTAGACCAGATGTGGAGTTCACAGTAGTTCTAAAATAGAATTGTACCTGCGCCAAGGGACAAATCGTCCTTGGGCCCTTAAAGCTCCAATGTTCTGTGGTGGGCTGACTTGTTACGGTATCATTTGTGGTAAATAAATCAACAAAACTTTTTATGAAGTGAAATCTGGCTCCTTTTTTCCTTGTATCATTCTAAACTGTAGCATATAGCACATACAGTGGGGCAAAAAAGTATTTAGTCAGTCAGCAATAGTGCAAGTTCCACCACTTAAAAAGATGAGAGGCGTCTGTAATTTACATCATAGGTAGACCTCAACTATGGGAGACAAACTGAGAAAAAAAAATCCAGAAAATCACATTGTCTGTTTTTTTAACAATTTATTTGCATATTATGGTGGAAAATAAGTATTTGGTCAGAAACAAAATTTCATCTCAATACTTTGTAATATATCCTTTGTTGGCAATGACAGAGGTCAAACGTTTTCTGTAAGTCTTCACAAGGTTGCCACACACTGTTGTTGGTATGTTGGCCCATTCCTCCATGCAGATCTCCTCTAGAGCAGTGATGTTTTTGGCTTTTTGCTTGGCAACACGGACTTTCAACTCCCTCCAAAGGTTTTCTATAGCGTTGAGATCTGGAGACTGGCTAGGCCACTCCAGGACCTTGAAATGCTTCTTACGAAGCCACTCCTTCGTTGCCCTGGCGGTGTGCTTTGGATCATTGTCATGTTGAAAGACCCAGCCACGTTTCATCTTCAATGCCCTTGCTGATGGAAGGAGGTTTGCACTCAAAATCTCACGATACATGGCCCCATTCATTCTTTCATGTACACGGATCAGTCGTCCTGGCCCCTTTGCAGAGAAACAGCCCCAAAGCATGATGTTTCCACCACCATGCTTTACAGTAGGTATGGTGTTTGATGGATGCAACTCAGTATTCTTTTTCCTCCAAACACGACAAGTTGTGTTTCTACCAAACAGTTCCAGTTTGGTTTCATCAGACCATAGGACATTCTCCCAAAACTCCCCTGGATCATCCAAATGCTCTCTAGCAAACTTCAGATGGGCCCGGACATGTACTGGCTTAAGCAGTGGGACACGTCTGGCACTGCAGGATCTGAGTCCATGGTGGCATAGTGTGTTACTTATGGTAGGCCTTGTTAAATTGGTCCCAGCTCTCTGCAGTTCATTCACTAGGTCCCCCCGCGTGGTTCTGGGATTTTTGCTCACCGTTCTTGTGATCATTCTGACCCCACGGGGTGGGATTTTGCGTGGAGCCCCAGATCGAGGGAGATTATCAGTGGTCTTGTATGTCTTCCATTTTCTAATTATTGCTCCCACTGTTGATTTCTTCACTCCAAGCTGGTTGGATATTGCAGATTCAGTCTTCCCAGCCTGGTGCAGGGCTACAATTTTGTTTCTGGTGTCCTTTGACAGCTCTTTGGTCTTCACCATAGTGGAGTTTGGAGTCAGACTGTTTGAGGGTGTGCACAGGTGTCTTTTTATACTGATAACAAGTTTAAACAGGTGCCATTACTACAGGTAATGAGTGGAGGAAAGAGGAGACTCTTAAAGAAGAAGTTACAGGTCTGTGAGAACCAGAAATCTTGATTGTTTGTTTCTGACCAAATACTTATTTTCCACCATAATATGCAAATAAATTGTTAAAAAAACAGACAATGTGATTTTCTGGATTTTTTTTTCTCAGTTTGTCTCCCATAGTTGAGGTCTACCTATGATGTAAATTACAGACGCCTCTCATCTTTTTAAGTGGTGGAACTTGCACTATTGCTGACTGACTAAATACTTTTTTGCCCCACTGTAGTGTCCCCTGTTATTGTGTGGTGTCTGAACTACAACATTCTCAGACCATCTCAGCCACTAGTGTACAGGTGTTTCTCACACAATTAGGATATCATCAAAAAGTTAATTTATTTAAGTTCTTCAATACAAAAGTGAAACTCATATATTATATAGAGTCATTACAAACAGAGTGATCTATTTCAAGTGTTTATTTCTGTTAATATTGATGATTATGGCTTACAGACCATGAAAACCCAAAAGTTAATATCTCAGTAAAATAGAATACTTTGTAATACCAGCTTGAAAAATTATTTTAAAATCTGAAATGTGGGCCTACTGAAATGTATGTTCAGTAAATGCCCTCAATACTTGGTCCAGGCTCCTCTGGCATCAATTACTTCATCGATGTGGTGTGGCATGGAGGTGATCAGTCTATGGCACTGCTGAGGTGTTATGGAAGCCCAGGTTGCTTTGATAGCAGCATTCAGCTCATCTGTATTGTCCGGAGTGTCTCATCTTCCTCTTGACAATACCCCATAGATTCTCTATGGGGTTAAGGTCAGGCGAGTTTGCTGGCCATTCAAGCACAGCGTTACTGTTGCTTTTTTGGCAGGGTGGACAGGTGCAAAGTCCTGCTGGAGAATGAAATTTCCATCTCCAAAAAGCTTGTCAGCAGAGGGAAGTATGAAGTGCCCTAAAATTTCCTGGTAGACAGCTGCACTGACTTTGGTCTTGATATAACACAGTGGACCTACACCAGTAGATGAAATGGCTCCCCAAACCTTCACTGATTGTGGAAACTTCACACTAGACCTCAAGCACCTTGGATTGTCTGTCTCTCCACTTTTCATCCAGACTCCGGGAAGTTGACTTCCAAATGAAATGCAAAATGTACTTTAATCTGAAAGCAACACCTTTGACCACTGAGCAACAGTCCAGTTCTTTTTCTCCTTGGCCCAGGTAAGACACTTCTGGTGTTGTCTATTGGTCATGAGTGGCTTAACACCAGGAATGCGACACTTGTAGGCCATGTCCTGGATATCTCTGTTTGTGGTGGCTCTTGAAGCAATGACTCCAGCAGCAGTCCACTCCTTGTAAATCTCCCCCAAATTTGTAAGTGGCCTTTTCTTAACAATCCTTGCAAGGCTGCGGTTATCTCGGTTGCTTGTGCACCTTTTTCTACCACATTTTTTCCTTCCACTCAACTTTCCATTAATATACTTGGATACAGCACTCTGTGATCAGACAGCTTCTTTAGCAATGAACTTTTGTTGCTAACCCTCCTTGTGGATTGTGTCAATGACTGCCTTCTGGACATCTGTCAAGTCAGCAGTTTTCCCATGATTGTGGAGCTACTGCAACAGATGAAGAGACCTTTTTAAATGCTTAGGAAGCCTTTGCAGGTGTTTTTTGTTAATTACTCTTGACTTTGGGGTTTTCATTGGCTGTAATCCATAATCATCAACATTAACAGAAATAAACACTTGAAATAGATCATTCTGTTTGTAACGACTCTATATAAGAGTTTCACTTTTTGTATTGAAGAACTGAAATAAATTAACTTTTTGCTAATATTCTAATTTTGTGAGAAGCACTAGTAGATTGTTTTGACTGTGTGTTGAACTTTATGTTATATATGGTTTTCAGGCCATAAAAAAAGCTAAAACATAAAAGTCTTACCTTTTCAAATTTGTTGTCATGCTGTTGGTCATCAGTTTTCCTTGTGACTCTTATACTGCCATTCTGGTTACCAGTCCTTGCTTGCCTCCATTTGAGTCTGATTTTTACCTAGTTGTTAAACCCTTTGAAAGAGCCAAGTATGGACTGCAAACATCTGTCATGAATTTCATCAGAAGGACTTGCTTGATCCTCTGCACCTTGTTCTTTGGCTTGTTTTGGTAAAGGTTTGTACCACAAAGATGTATTTCATTGGGGTTTGTTCCAGATTTAGGAATAGTGTCTGATGTTTATTCTCCAAATTTCATAATAATATTGTCAATCATGGGCTAGCTCTAATATACACTTCTTATGAGTCCAAAATACTAATACTCTATTACTAAGTAATCATTTTCTAATATTGGTTATAAAAACACTTCATACACAAGGCTTTTGTTTCATGTTGCTACTGTGCAAATCACAATTATGTTTCAAATCTATGGACTCATATGACTGCCACTGAACAGTGCTTATTTTTTCTCATGTCATTTGTCTTATGGTCGTAATGGATTTATGAAGGTGATGCTGGTTTATAAGCATAAAAAAATTATGCTGGTTTTATAAGTATATATAGTGGGGAAAATAAGTATTTGATACACTTCCAATTTTGCAATATAAAGATTGGAGAGGTCTGTAATTTTTATCATAGCTATACTTCAACTGTGAGAGACAGAATCTAAAAAAAGTCCAAAAGAAAAACAGAACTTATTATTTGGTACAGTAACTTTTTTTTTCAGTTATAGAGGTCAGTCTTTCCTGTAGTTCTTGACCAAGTTTGCACACACTGCAGCAGGGATTTTGGCCCACTCCTCCATACAGATCTTCCTTGGATCTTTCAGGTTTCAGGGCTTTTGCTGGGCAACATTGAGTTTCAGCTCCCGCCAAAGATTTTCTATTGGGTTCAGGTCTGGAGACAGGCTAGGCCTTACAACAAACTGAGGTCCATTTTTTCCTGAGTGCGCCAATACCCTTCATGTAGTTGGGAAATATTTTTCAGGCACAGTGGAAAGCTCAGAAGGCAAGGAGTGCCAGATTTTACTGTTATGGTTTGCAGGCGCAGGGAGAACCCATGAGGTGCCAGAACAGCAGAACTGCCCATAAGTGACCTCATGTTACAAACTACACCTCTCGATGAATTCTACGGGTGTAGTGATCATATTGATACTACAGATTAGTCACAGAATTTTATACCATTGGGCAGTGATGATAAAATAACTAAATTTTTACCAACAAAATTTTGTTTTAGTGCCAGATTTTACATTTTCACACAAGTGGGTAAAATTGCCACCCTAATTTGTTCAACAATTTCTACTGAACGTGGCAATACTCCATATGTGGCTGTACAGTACTACTTAGACATACGGAGAGACTCGGGAGGAACAGATTGCCTCCTTGAGCGCAAATGTTCCTAGAACAAATTTCCCACTCCATATACAGAGCCCCTAATTGCCTGAAGAGCAGAATCCCCCTCAAATGACCCGATTCTGCAAACTATACCCCTTGAGGAATTTATCTACAGGTGTAGTGACAATTTTGACTCCATGGGTGTTTTCCAGAAACAAGGAGCAATGAATGTTGCCAAGAGAAAATTGCAAACTGCAGCTGTAGTGTCCAGTATACTGTAGTGACCAGTACGTTATTCCCAGCTCGTGCTTCTGGAGGCATGCACCCATAAGTGCAGCAGACTCTAATCGCTTCAGAAATGCCAAACGTGAATGCAATATTTGGTTTAGGTACACTGTGGGGCTCAGAAGGGAGGGGGCATTTAGATTTGAGAGTCGAGAATTTGCTGAATTTCTTTTGGCGGGTGAGGAGCCATTTAGCTTTTCCAGAGCCTTTCTGCTACCAGTAACTTGGAAGCCCCCTATATTTCTATTAACAGATGACAGATCTGAGTGAGGGCTTGCTTTTTGGGGGGGATTGAATTGAGACTTTTATTGAGAACATTTTACATAACGTTTGGGATCACATTTATCCTGCACTCTACGCTGAGCCCTTACTTTGGGGTTTCCATCTAAATCTCTAAGTGACGAGATTCAGATGAAACCCCCAAGGGATCCATTCACTATAATGAGGCAGCAGAGTTACACTGGACTCTGTCTGGCCTTTGTTCAGTGGTGTCCTTTATTTTCAAAAGTGCATAAAACTGTGGCTGAAGGCAATTTTATGCAATCCTAAAAAGACGGACTTCGCCGGATCACAGGTCAGATGTCGTCTACAGTGCCTCCATCTGCCCCAGGAAATCTTCTACCAGAGGTTCCGTCTGAATCACATGTGTCAGAGAATTACATGGAGACCCTGGTGCAAGTGCTCAGTGCAGAGCGCAAGATAAATGTGCGCAGAGCCTTACTGTGATCTTTTTAAGGCAGAATTTAAAAAAACAAGGTGAAGAATTGATTTTATTTTTTACGCCATTCCTCATGCGGTATAAGTGATTAGGCGACTTTATTCTTCGGGTCGGTGCGATTACAGCGATACCAGAGTTATATTGGGTTTTTATGTTTGGCAGCTGTCACACACTAAAAGACGCTTTATATTGCAAAAAAATATTTTTTGCATCACCATATTTTGAGAACTATAATTTTTCTATATTTTGGCCCACAGAGTCAGGTGAGGGTTTGTTTTTTGCAGGACGAGTTGATGTTTTTATTGGTACCATCATTACATTTTTTGATCGCTTTCTATTCTGATTATTGGGAGGCAGGATGAATAAAAACCAGCAATTCAGGAATTTCTTTGGGGGGGGGGATTATGCTGTTCCATGCATGGTAAAATTGATAAGGCAGTTTTATTCTTTGGGTCAGTGCGATTTCAGTGATACCACATTTATATCGCTTTTTTATGTTTTGGTGCTTTTACACAATAAAAACTATTTTATAGAAAAAGAATTACTTTTGCATTGCTTTATTCTGAGAGCTATAACTTTTTTATTTTTCCACTGATGGAGCTATATGGCAGCTTGTTTTTTGAGGGACAAGATGGCGTTTCCAGTGGTAGCATGTTTATGTATATCTGTCTTTTTTATCACGTTTTATTCCACTTTTTGTTCAGTGGTATGATGGTAGTTATCATGAGAAAAACCCCATTAAAGACTGATACAAAGTTATACCTTTATTAATTAATCAAAAAAGGGACAAACAACATAGAGTAACACACACCATACAAAAAGTGCACACTACGTCCACCTTATAGTTGATTCCTGACCTGTAACCTACCTACCTACGGAGATTGGCACCCTATGAAGAAATATACGAGAATGGCGCCCCCTCTCACCGATGCCTGACCCCACTCTCCTAGCTAACCCTCATCACAAGTGACGGATATACAACTCTCACGTCCTCAGGAGGCCCAGAGACATTCTTGATTCAATAGAGACAGTCAGAAAAAGGAAAAATAGGTGTGCACAAGGTCAGTGAAAAGGTGACCCGTCTTGCAAGATGATAAAAGATGAAGTACTTAATAGAAAGTTAAGGTTGAACAACCCCTCTGTACTATACCTGTGCTGTGCCCTGCCTATACAGCGGAGGTTGGCTCCCTACTGGTCAGCGGATATGGTGCCCCTGCTCCACGATGGTTATCCCTAGGAAGCCCTGATAAACTCTTAACTGAGGGGGTTAGCAATAGTGGTATGTGGAGGCAGTGGGTAAATAAGTGCTATTCTATGGCTGTAAATTCATATTAATATAATATACACCAAATCTAAATCCTTTAGTAGGATATCAGGTACAGCATGATAACACAGAAACAGCCAAAAATATTAACCAAAACTAAATCCTCCAGCAGGACATCAGATAAAACATGATAACAATGAAAAAGCCAGAGGGTGGTTCTTATCATTCAGATGTCATGTGACCTCTACACGTTTCACCACACGGCTCATTAGGAGGTTGGATGGATGGATATTGCATGGTGCCCAAACATGCCTCAACAGACTTCTATATACCCCTTCAACTCCATCCTTAACTGGGATCCATAGTAGTACCGCCAGGAGTACAGGTATACTCAAACACATAACAACAATTGGTCAGTGAAAGGCTCCCTAGAGATGGCACTGGGTGAGCATCTATCATTCTAACACACTGTCACCTGACGACCAGGAGTTTAACAGGTCCCATATCCAACACCCCAAGGTGCATATGGGGAGAGGAGACAGAGCGCAAGCTTGTGGTTAATCTGGGAGCACAATTGCCGGCATGGTGAGCGTCCATTGGAAAGTACATACGAAGTACTTCTGGGTATCGCGGTCATGTGATAACACAGCCGGAAGTGACAATGTCGTCAGATACCGCGTTTGCCCCGGAATCCTATGTGTTCCATCTCTTGGAACGCATCATATTTCCGGGATTCCGGCTCCACAAGACAGGATTGCGCACGCGCCAGGCTAATCTCCGATCAGTGAAAGGAGATATACATTTCTAATCTGCCCATATTGGCCAGCGGGGTGACTGGGTGCGATGAGACCTAGTAAAGTGCCTGTGTCTCACAACTGGACCACATATAGGAATTATGATGAATCATCACAACTGGATGGAAGAAAAGGAATGGGCTAAACATACTTCAGCATGCTACAATCCTATACAATGATAATCCCTACAGTTTATTAATTACTTAAGCCAATTAATGACAATAAATGTTTATTACAGCGATATGTAAATCCCCTAGAATGGGAAAATATAGAGACATGGCTACCATATCCAAGATCATCAGGCTTAAAAAGAATAGGTTGTCTATAGAAAACAGGCATATGATATCTGTTCATTTAGCCCTAAAGGGACCACCAAATCCATACAAAAAATTCATTCACATTCCCTCTGGAATAGGTACCTGTCATAATTTCCACCTCTTGCGTTTGGTTTTACTACCTCCAAGACACAAAACAAAACCTCTCTGAGGTTCTCCTGATGTTTCCCATTCATGTGCCTGGCTATTGGGGTGTCACGTTTGTGTCTGATATCCTCAATGTGCTCGCCCACCCTTCTTGTTACCTCTATCCCTGTCTTGCCTATGTAATCCATAGGACATATACATGTAGCCAGATAGATAACACCTGTACTTTAAACAGTTAGAGAAGTCCCACTGATAGAATTTTTTTTACCATTGAATGAACTGCCGAAGAATTTGCCTAAAATGTCAGGAACCATGATATCCTATGACAAAATGGAGGTTGTTTTCAGATTCAGCTAAAACAAAAACAATAAAGATTACGTGGAATAACCAAAACAGCTCTTGAAATGTTATTTTTTGCCAGACCTGAATTATTACGTCAGATGTCAGAAAGGGGTTAATTAAGTTTAAACAATTTTTATCTATTGGTTCTTGTGTAAAAATTTTTGTAAGATTTGGTAGGCTGATGAAAGTAGTACTATCATCAGCGGACGCCTGACCATCGGTAACCTTTCCTCTCCAGTCAGAGCTGCTGGCCAACACGCTGTCATCTGTGTGATAGCATGGGAAACGCAGAGTTCTAACCTTTCTTGTTACCGCTGATCAGAGCCAGTGTTTACAGCGCTGTGACAAAAATGGGAAATGCCGGATGTTCGGGCCCCCATTACTTTGAATGGGGTCTGGGCTCAGGTTCAAAGTTCTTGCACTGTTCTGTTACCCAAACCAAACTTTTTTTTAAAGTTCATCCGAACCTGACGGACCCTATCATCCATGGGTCCGCCCATCACAAAACATAATCTTGGCATTACCTGAATTTGGTAGCCAGGTCAGCAGTATAAAGAGATAGGTGTCTTGGTCAAACTCATTTCAGTGTATTACTCTACTCCTTTCTTAAAAGAAATCTGTCAGTAGGATGAACCCTCCTAAGCCGTCTATGTTGGCATGCAGATCATAGAAAGTTGAATTAAAGGATTCCTTGATATCGACAATTCGATGCCTAATTCCAGAGAATTCCACTTTTTGCTTAATATGTAAATAAGCAGTTAAGATCTATGGGCCGTACATAGATCTCCCTGAGAATCTGCCTCCAAATTTTAAATTATAGGGGGCATGTAGATTAAGAGAGCAGATGGACAGTCATTACATGTCTCCCACTGGTAACGTCTCTTCATTTAAAATAAGCCCTGGAGGCAGATAATTGGGGAGATCTGTGTCTGGGCTGTAGAGCTTAGCAGCTAATTTACATATACCGTATATACTTATGTATAAGCCGAGATTTTCAGCACATTTTTTTGTGCTGAAAACAACCCCCTCAGCTTATACATCAGTCATGGTCCAAAAAGCCAGCGGGGGAGGGGAAAGGGGAGCAGTGGCAGGAGCTGGTGCCTGTGACATCATACTCACTGTTCTTGCACCATTGCTGAACGTCCCTGCATCTCCGTTGTCCCAGCACCGGCAGCGCTTCCTGTGCTGAGTGGTCACGTGGTACTGCTCATTAAGGTTATGAATATGCCTTTGTCTCCACTCCCATAGGCATGGAGCGCATATTAATTACCTTAATGAACGGTACCACGTGACCGCTCAGCACAGGAAGAGCTGCCATTGGGACAACAGAGATGCAGGGACGTGCAGCGATGGCGCGAGGAGGGTGGGTATGATGGGGGAGGATGGGGGAGGACAGGGGGGGCCGAGCCATGCATAGAAGGATGGGATTGGGGAGCCTAGCCATGCATACAAAGATGGGAAGGGGGGAGCCAAGCCATGCATACAAGGATGGGAAGGGGGGAGCCGAGCCATGCATACAAGGATGGGAAGGGGCAACACAGCCTTGCATACAAAGATGGGAAGGGGGGAGCCATGCATACAAGGATGGGAAGGGGGAGCCGAGCCATGCATACAAGGATGGAATGGGGCAGCACAGCCATGCATACAAGGATGGGAAGGGGGAGCCGAGCCATGCATACAAGATGGGATGGGAGGAGCCATGCATACAAGGATGAGACGGGGGAGCCGAGCCATGCATACCAGATGGGACGCGGGGAGCCATGCATAAAACGAGGGGACCGGAGGAGCCACACAGAGCAGGACAGGACAGGGGGAGCCACATAGAGCAGGACAGGAAGGGGGAGCCACACATAGCAGAACAGGGATGAGGGGACAATACATACCCGGCGTATACTCGAGTCAATAAGCTTAACCAATTTTCCGTGGCAAAATTAGGTGCCTCGGCTTATACTCGGGTCGGCCTATACTCGAGTATATACGGTAATAAAAACCTGAATTTCTCTGAAATGAGGCATCTGATTGCAGATATTAAAGTATGATTTTATTGAACTTTTGATCACCCTCTATCGACGGCTTAGGGGGGTTGATCCTACTGACACATTCGTTTTTAATAGAAGATCAAACATATTTGGAGTTTTCCTCTTTAACTATCTGACCAAAAGAAAAAAAGTGCACATACAGTACAAATGTGGTGAATGGGAAAAGAGACCACAGATTTCAATCTCAAGCAGAGCAGTCTATGGCTGGATAACTGCTCTGAACAGTGAGTGCCAGCGTTTGGCGACATGCTGTTTTACATCAAGTTCTGTTTTCATGTGTGAACATATATTCGTATACCACCATATCAGAGAAAATAGCGCAAGATAAACATGGTGTTAAGCAGAATTTCTATGAGCCTATAAAAATTATATATTTCAGACACAGCTAGGACCCATGTTTTCTGGTTGTATGGATTAAAATATGATAAAGGTTTCAGAGATTCATTTTTTCATGTATTTCGCTGTTAGTTTTATTTTACTCTATAGTACAATGTTCTCGCGATAGTTACAAGGTAAGTACAGTCTCCACCCAACAATGACTTTCTTTATTATCCATACCTACAAGATAGATTTTATTAGATGTATATTGGAGTATAGAAAATGTGATTAGTAAATCATTCTATGACACTTGGAGAGCTGGTCTTCTTTCCAATCAGTACAAGATAATAATTCTGTTTTTATATTTAAAGTTAATAACTTTTTCTCTTCCAGTTTTCAGACCGAGAGCTCTAGTTGGGGAGCTTATGTGACATCCATTAATAATCTCGTAGGAACCACACAAGACAGGACTTACTGGCAATTTTTCAGTAATGAAACACCATTAGAAGAAGGTCAGTATCTTAAACATCTATCTTTATCTATCTATCTATCTATCTATCTATCTATCTATATATCTATCTATCTATTACATTTACTGGAACAGAGTGTAATTTGGTGTTTTTTTTTCTCCGTAGGGGTCAGCTCATACAAGCCCAGTGACCACGAGCACATTGTGGCTATCTTTAGCAAATACTGAAAATTTTATTTTCTTATTTACCTCAATTTCATGTTACATTTTTCTCAATGTATAAATGATTGTGTCATAGTCCTGCCATTTTGGCTCAGGAGCGCCCTCCGTGTGTCACATGATTTCTTAAATGAATGAAGCTTTTAGCATATAACCGGTATATATTCATGTTGTAATGGAAATGTGATTTTACATAAAATAAATGGCTAATTCTAAGTGTCTACAATTATTAAATGCATGCATGCATGTTCACAAAACTGTGAAAATTCCTACGTCCTGACTACATATTGTATACATATTTATTTGTGATCTTATTGTTCCTCTTGTAATACAAACTTCACTCCTGCCTCCAAAAATTAATTTCATTTTTACAAGGAGGTGTGGAAGCATCCTTATAATTTACCTCATAGTCATATAATAGGGTAGTTCTATATATCATAGCAAAGGAAAGAGCTGATAAGAGTAGGGACTCATTTGGAAAGGCAGTACTATTCCCATCTTAGGCTATGTGCACACGTGAGGAATGTTTGCAGAAATTTCCTGACAAAAACTGGATTTTTTCCACAGGAAATCCGCATGCGTTTTTTTTCGCGTTTTTTGCGCTTCTTTTTGTGTTTTTTTCCGGAGCTTCCCCAATTGAATAATATAGAGGGAAAAATGCGAAAAATCCGCAAAATTAATGAACATGCTGCGTTTTTTCCCGCAATGCGTTTTTTTGTGCAGAGAAAAAACGCAACATGTGCACAAAAATTGTGGATTGCATTCTAACTATATGATGATTAATGGATGCATTTTTTTCGCGTTTTTATAGTACAAAAACGCAAAAACTCCTAAACGTGTGCACATACCCATAATGCTAGCTCTGATTCCAGGACTAAAGACTCAGCAGCTGAATAACAGCAGCCATTTACCGATGGCATGCAGCCATCAGTTACGTAGGCTTATACATTGTTCCTACACCCTACTATTGATACAGTTGTGCTCAAAAGTTTACATACCCCGGTAGAATTTTTGCTTTCTTGTCCTTTTTTCAGAGAATATGAATGATGACACCAAAACCTTTTCTCCACTCATGGTTAGTGATTGCGTGAAGTCATTTATTGTCAAACTACTGTGATTTCTCTTTTTAAATCATAATGACAACCCAAAACATCTAAATGACCCTGATCAAAAGTTTACATACCCCAGTTCTTAATACTGTGTATTGCCCCCTCTAACAGCAATGACAGCTTGAAGTCTTTTGTGGTAGTTGTAGATGAGGTATTTCATTTCCTCAGATGGTAAAGCTGCCCACTCTTCTTGGAAAAAAGCCTCCAGTTCCTGTAAATTTCTGGGCTGTCTAGCATGAACTGCATGCTTGCGACCTCCCCAGAGTAGATCAACGACATTGAGGTCAGCAGACTTAGATGGCCTCTCCAGAACCTTCACTTTGTTCTGCTGTAGCCAATGACAGGTCGACGTGGCCTTGTGTTTTGGTTTATTGTCATGTTGGAACCTCCAAGTACATCCCAGCTTCCAGGCTGATGATTGCAAATTTGCCTCCAGTATTTGATTATAACGTTATGAATTCATCTTTCCTTCAACTGTGACCAAGTTTCCTGTGCCTTTGTAGCTCACACATCACCAAAACACCAGTGATCCACCTTCATGGTTTACAGTAGGAATATTGTTCCTTTCATCATAGGCCTTGTTGACCTCTCTCCAAATGTGACGTTTATGGTTGTGTCGAAAAAGTTCAATTTTGGTCTCATCACTCCAAATTATCTTGTTCCAGAAGTTTGAGGCTTGTCTCTGTGCTGTTTTATGTATTTTAG
This sequence comes from Ranitomeya imitator, assembly GCF_032444005.1. Lineage (NCBI taxonomy): Eukaryota > Metazoa > Chordata > Amphibia > Anura > Dendrobatidae > Ranitomeya > Ranitomeya imitator. The sequence goes on along the minus strand of NC_091283.1, from coordinate 644,795,713 downwards.
GTGAGATACTTTGTGGCATTTGCGCAGTAATGGCTTTCTTCTGGCGACTCAACCATGAAGCCCATTTTTCTTCCAGTGCCTTTTTATTGTACATCTTGAAATAGCCACACCGCTAGTTGTCAGAGAGTCCAGTATTTCGGCTGATGTTATTTGTGGGTTTTTCTTTGCATCCCAAACAATTTTCCTGGCAGTCGGGGATAAAATTTTTGTTGGTCTACCTGACCGTGGTTTTATTTTTACAGAGCCACTGATTTTCCAATTGGTAATCACAGTTTGAAAGCTCCTGACTGGCATTATCAATTCCTTGGACATCTTTTTGTATCCCTTTCTTGTTTTATACAGTTCAACTACCTTTTCCCGTAGATCCATTGACAATTCTTTTGCTTTCCCCATGACTCACAATCCAGAAACATCAGATGAAAGATGCAAGAGTCTGTCTGGATCCCAGAAACTCACTCAGCTTTTATGCACACACACTGATTACAAGCAAACATGTCACAGGTGAGGATGTTACCTTTAGAAGCCAGTCAAACCCATTTGTGTCAACTTCTGTGCATGTTATCAGGCGAAAATCATCAGGGTATGTGAACTTTTAATCAGGGTCATTTGGATGTTTTGGGTTGTCATTATGATTTAAAAAGAGAAAACACAGTAGTTTGACAATAAATGGCTTCACCCAACTACTAACCATGAGTGGAGATAACGTTTTGGTGTTATCATTCATATTCTCTGAAAAAAGACCAAGAAAGCAAAAATTCCGCCAGGGTATGTAAACTTTTGAGCACAACTGTAGGTCCTTCATTTTCTATACAAAGTAAATTTAGTGTCTGATCTGGAAGTAAAAATCTTTACAATCAGTAAGTTATCATTTTTCAAAGAGACATTAAATTAGGTGATCATATTCCATACATAGCAATAATGAAACATTTTTGCAACCGGCTGTCTCCCTTCCTTTTAGGGTATGTTTCCACATTCAGGATTTGATGCAGGTAAAATCTGCACCAAATCTGCATTTTTTTATGTATTTTTTTCATGCGGATTTGTGTGTGTTTTTGTAAGCTCAATAAAGATATACAGTACTGTTAGGTTGAACAATTAAGAAATGTTCACTCCAGGTGCCTACTCCTGGCCTAATGGATATTGATCAGGTGCGCACTAAAGAAATAACATCAGACAGCACACAGTCAGATTTAAACTCTCCTTGATCAATCTATGGCTCAGCTCCAAGGGCTTTATTTAGTCAGAACACAGGTTTATATAACCCCTGTAAGGGGGCTCGGTTAGCTCTAAAATGGGAGTGATCGGATGTATTCCATTGGTTAGTGAGTTGGACACTGAGCAAGTCTGTGGGCGGATCCATGAGGACATCAGGGTGGATTGGTCCATGAGGTCATCAAGGTGGGCATCACTGTGGGTGGATCCATGAGGTCATCAGGGTGGGCGTCATCGTGGATATCAGCACATGGTGTGGTGAAACAGGAAATGGCAGCCATCTTTAGTGTCCCACTGATCATCTTGGATATCAGCATATGGTGTGGTGAAACAGGAAATGACAGCCATCTTTAGTGTCCCACTGATCATCTTGGATATCAGCATATGGTGTGGTGAAACAGGAAATTACAGCCATCTTTAGTGTCCCACTGATCATCTTGGATATCAGCATATGGTGTGGTGAAACAGGAAATGACAGCCATCTTTAGTGTCCCACTGATCATCTTGGATATCAGCATATGGTGTGGTGAAACAGGAAATGACAGCCATCTTTAGTGTCCCACTGATCATCTTGGATATCAGCATATGGTGTGGTGAAACAGGAAATGACAGCCATCTTTAGTGTCCCACTGATCATCTTGGATATCAGCATATGGTGTGGTGAAACAGGAAATGACAGCCATCTTTAGTGTCCCACTGATCATCTTGGATATCAGCATATGGTGTGGTGAAACAGGAAATGACAGCCATCTTTAGCGTCTTACTTTGATTTGAGAAAGCTTATGTAAGGTTAAACAATACACGATATGGGCCGCTTCTCTCAATCTCTTATGTCTTGAGGTTAATTAAGTATTTGATCTTATGGTTCTCCTCAGCTATACAAAAAAATGGTGATGTCATTTCTTGTCCAACCTCTTCATTTACATACTCCATTGAAGAATAATGTTTACACACACAGACAGATAGATGATATATAACTGATAGATAGATCTATCGTATCTATCAATCGCATCTATCTATCGTATCTATTATCTATCTATAAATATATCTATCAATAGATATATCTATCAATATATATATCTATTGATAGATAGATAATAGATAGATACGATAAATAGATAGATAATACCAAGCCCAATGTTTAGTATATCTATGTATCTATAGATATATCTATCTCTAAATACTGTATATCTATAGATAGATTATCCATATATATATAATCATCTAAGGGTCTGTTTGTCTGTAACGGAAATCCCACGTCGCTGATTGGTTGCGGGCGGCTGGTGCGACCAATCAGCGACAGGAGCACAGGAGGCCACTCTAGCTAGATAGGACAGAATAGGACAGAGTTCTGTGCGGTCAGTATTAAAACTCTTCAAAAAATCCACAGCAGAATATACAAAATCTTCCTACATCCAACTAAAGATGTAGGAGCGTATGTCTGCAACTCCAGTGAAACCAACCAGACTGAGAAAACACAGACACAGTCTAATCTGGACAAAAGAAAAACAAACAAACAGTACTGAAAATAAGCACACTGCATGTGTGCCACAGGAAAAGAAACAGACACTTATCTTTGCAGAACTGGCACATAAGCAGGAGAGGCCAGGCAGAGATCCAACACTTCCAAAGAAACATTGACAACTGGCAAAGGCTAAAGGATCCTGCACACCTAAATATTCCAGTCAGAATTGTAATTATCCGATACACCTGGCCAGGACTGCGAGTCAGAGACAACTGCATTCCCACCAACAACCACTGGAGGGAACCCAAGAGCAGAATTCACAACAGTACCCCCCCCTTGAGGAGGGGTCACCGAACCCTCACCTGGGCCCCCAGGATGATCAGGACGAGCCAGATGAAAGGCACGGACCAAATCAGCAGCATGGACATCAGAGGCAAAAACCCAAGAATTATCCTCCTGGCCATAACCCTTCCATATGACCAGGTTCTGAAGCTTCCACATCGAAAAACGGGAATCCAAAATCTTCTCAACAACATATTCCAACTTCCCATCAACCAACACAGGGGCCGGAGGATCAGCAGAGGGAACAACGGGCTCCACATATTTCCGCAACAAAGATCTATGGAAGACATTATGGATAGCAAAAGAGGCCGGAAGCGCCAGTTGAAAAGACACCGGATTAATAATCTCAGAAATCCTATAAGGACCAATAAACCGAGGTTTAAATTTAGGAGAAGAAACCTTCATAGGAACATGACGGGAAGACAACCAGACCAGATCCCCAACCCGAAGCCCGGAACCAACACACCGACGACGATTAGCAAAACGTTGAGCCTCCTCTTGAGACAACACCAACTTGTCCACCACATGAGCCCAAATCTGCTGCAACCTGTCCAACACAGAATCCACACCAGGACAGTCAGAAGGCTCAACCTGCCCAGAAGAAAAACGAGGATGAAAACCAAAATTACAAAAGCAAGGCGAAACCAAGGTAGCAGAACTAGCCCAATTATTAAGGGCAAACTCGGCCAATGGCAAGAAGGCCACCCAATCATCCTGATCAGCAGACACAAAGCATCTCAAATAAGTCTCCAAGGTCTGATTAGTACGCTCGGTCTGGCCATTTGTCTGAGGATGAAATGCAGAAGAAAAAGACAAATCAATGCCCAGCCTAGCACAAAAGGCCCGCCAAAACCTAGAAACAAACTGGGAACCTCTGTCGGAAACAATATTCTCCGGAATACCATACAAACGAACCACATGCTGAAAGAACAACGGAACCAAATCAGAAGAGGAAGGCAATTTAGGTAAGGGCACCAAATGAACATTCTTAGAGAACCGGTCACAAACAACCCAGATAACAGACATCTTCTGGGAGACCGGAAGATCAGAAATAAAATCCATCGAAATATGCGTCCGGGGCCTCTCAGGGACTGGCAATGGCAAAAGCAACCCACTAGCATGGGAGCAACAAGGCTTGGCCCGCGCACAAGTCCCACAGGACTGCACAAAAGAACGCACATCACGTGACAATGAAGGCCACCAAAAGGACCTACCAACCAAATCTCTGGTACCAAAAATGCCAGGATGACCGGCCAACACGGAACAGTGAACCTCAGAAATCACTCTACTAGTCCATCTGTCAGGAACAAACAATTTCCCCACAGGACAGCGGTCAAGCTTTGTCAACCTGAAATTCCTGAAGAACCCGTCGTAAATCAGGGGAAATGGCAGAAAGGACCACCCCCTCTTTCAGAATACCGACCGGCTCTAAGACCTCAGGAGAATCAGGCAAAAAACTCCTAGAGAGGGCATCAGCCTTAATATTCTTAGAACCCGGAAGGTACGAGACCACGAAATCAAAACGGGAAAAAAACAAGGACCATCGAGCCTGTCTAGGATTCAGCCGTTTAGCAGACTCGAGGTAAATCAAATTCTTATGATCGGTCAAGACCACAATACGGTGGTTAGCTCCCTCAAGCCAATGTCACCACTCCTCAAACGCCCACTTCATAGCCAACAACTCCCGATTGCCGACATCATAATTGCGTTCAGCAGGTGAAAACTTACGGGAAAAGAAGGCACACGGTTTCATTAAGGAATCAACAGGATCCCTCTGAGACAAAACGGCCCCTGCTCCAATCTCAGAAGCATCAACCTCAACCTGAAACGGAAGAGAAACATCCGGTTGGCGCAACACTGGAGCAGGAGTAAATTGACGTTTAAGCTCCTGAAAGGCAGAGACAGCTGCAGAGGACCAATTCGCCACATCAGCGCCCTTCTTCGTCAAATCGGTCAAGGGTTTAACCACGCTGGAAAAATTAGCAATGAAACGGCGATAAAAATTTGCAAAACCCCAAAATTTCTGAAGGCTCTTCACGGATGTGGGCTGAATCCAATCATGAATGGCCTGAACCTTAACCGGATCCATCTCTATAGACGAAGGAGAAAAAATGAAGCCCAAAAAAGAGACTTTCTGCACCCCAAAGAGACACTTAGACCCTTTCACAAACAGGGCATTGTCACGAAGGATCTGAAATACCATCCTGACCTGTTGCACATGAGACTCCCAATCATCGGAAAAAATCAAAATATCGTCCAAATATACAATCAAGAATTTATCAAGATAAGTCCGAAAGATATCATGCATGAAGGACTGAAAAACAGATGGAGCATTAGAGAGTCCGAATGGCATCACAAGGTATTCAAAATGGCCTTCGGGCGTGTTAAACGCAGTTTTCCATTCATCACCCTGCTTAATACGAACAAGATTATATGCCCCTCGAAGGTCAATCTTGGTAAACCAACTAGCTCCCTTAATCCTAGCAAACAAATCGGAAAGCAAAGGTAAAGGGTATTGAAACTTGACCGTGATTTTATTCAAGAAGCGATAATCTATACAGGGACTTAAGGAACCATCTTTTTTAGCAACAAAAAAGAACCAAATATGCCCTTTCTCCAAAGTCTCCTTAATATAGCTCCGCATGGCAGTATGTTCAGGCACAGATAGATTAAAAAGTCGACCCTTAGGAAACTTACAGCCTGGAATCAAGTCAATAGCTCAATCACAGTCCCTGTGAAAACTGGACTTGGGCTCATCGAATACATCCTGAAAATCAGACAAAAACTCTGGAATCTCAGAAGGTGAAGAAGAGGAGATTGACATCAAAGCAACATCATTATGAACCCCCTGACAACCCCAACTAGTCACAGACATGGACTTCCAGTCCAACACAGGATTATGTACCTGCAACCATGGAAAACCCAGCACGATAACATCATGCAAGTTATGCAACACCAGAAATCGACAATCTTCCTGATGGGCTAGTGCCATGCGCATGGTTACCTGTGTCCAAAACTGGGGCTTATTTTTAGCCAAGGGTGTAGCATCAATGCCCCTTAAAGGAATAGGGTTCTGCAAAGGCTGCAAGGGAAAACCACAACGCTTGGCAAACTCAAAATCCATTAAATTCAAGGCGGCGCCTGAATCCACAAACGCCATGACAGAAAATGATGACAATGAGCAGATCAAGGACACAGATAACATAAATGTAGGTTGTACAGTACTGATGGTAAGTGAACTGGCGATCCTCTTTGTCCGCTTAGGGCAGACAGAAATGACATGAGAAGTGTCGCCACAATAATAACACAACCTATTTTGACGTCTGAAACCTTGTCGTTCCGTTCTAGACAGAATTCTATCACATTGCATAGGCTCAGAAATTTGCTCTGAGGATAACGCCGCAGCGTGCACAGTTCTGCGCTTCCGCAAGCGCCGGTCAATCTGAATGGCCTAGCGCCGGTCAATCTGACGTAGAATCACTCAGGCCGGAAGGCGTGGGAAACCCCACCATAACATCTTTAACGGATTCAGAAAGCCCCCTTCTGAAAATTGCCGCCAAAGCATCATTATTCCATTTACTCAATACAGACCATTTTCTGAATTTCTGACAATACAATTCTGCCGCCTCTTGACCCTGAGACAGGGCCAACAAGGTCTTCTCAGCTTGATGCACAGAATTAGGTTCATCATATAATAGTCCTAAAGCCTGAAAAAAGGAGTCAATATTAAGCAAAGCCAGATTCCCAGATTCCAGGGAAAACGCCCAATCCTGCGGGTCGCCACGCAGCAGGGAGATTACGATTTTTACCTGCTGAATGGAATCACCAGAGGATCGAGGTCTCAGGTCAAAAAACAGTTTACAGTTGTTTTTAAAACTCAAAAATTTAGACCTGTCACCAGAAAACAAATCAGGAGTAGGAATCTTTGGTTCTAAAGCAGGAGTCTGAAAAATATAATCAGAAATACCTTGCACCCTAGCAGCAAGCTGGTCTACACGAGAAGCTAATTAATGAACATTCATGCTTGCACCAGGCTCCTCAGCCACCCAGATATTAAGAGGAAAGAGAACACAAAACAGACTGGAGAAAAAAAAATGGCTCAAGAGCTTCCTTCCCTTCTTCTGAGATGCATTTAACTCATTGTTGGCCAGTTGTACTGTTATGATCCGGTGACCTTGGAGCTGCATGAGAACTTTCACTGGAGAAAGTGGCCACTATACTGACCGCAACCCTGAACTTAACACCGCAACTAGAAGTAGCCGTGGAGTGTACCTAACACACTTAGACACCTCGTCACAGCCGGAGGACTAAATACCCATAAAGATGGAAATCGGAATACTATCTTGCCTCAGAGAAAATCCCCAAAGGATAGACAGCCCCCCACAAATATTGGCGGTGAGTGGAGAGGAAAAAACATACACAGGCAGAAAAAACAGAATTTAGCACAGGAGGCCACTCTAGCTAGATAGGACAGAATAGAACAGAGTTCTGTGCGGTCAGTATTAAAACCCTTCAAAAAATCCACAGCAGAATATACAAAAAACTTCCTACATCCAACTAAAGATGTAGGAGCGTATATCTGCAACTCCAGTGAAACCAACCAGACTGAGAAAACACAGACACAGTCTAATCTGGACAAAAGAAAAACAAACGAACAGTACTGAAAATAAGCACACTGCATGTGTGCCACAGGAAAAGAAACAGACACTTATCTTTGCAGAACTGGCAGATAAGCAGGAGAGGCCAGGCAGAGATCCAACACTTCTAAAGAAACATTGACAACTGGCAAGGGCTAAAGGATCCTGCACACCTAAATATCCCAGTCAGAATTGTAATTATCCGATACACCTGGCCAGGACTGCGAGTCAGAGACAACTGCATTCCCTCCAACAACCACTGGAGGGAACCCAAGAGCAGAATTCACAACAATAAACTACATACATATTCTAGAATATCCGATAAGTTAGAATCGCCTCAATGCATTAACCTAACGATCCCTGTGTGGCCTATTTATAAAAAAAACAAAAAAACAATCAGGTTCCTCGCATCATGTTCTCATTCACTTTATACAGTTAATAGCCCTCTGTGTCTGTATTGCTACATACTTAGGCAGTTAACTGGTTCATGCAGCTTTACATGAACACCCGAGCCTTACACTATGGCCGGTCCGAATAACTAAAGCAATTGTTATCATCCACCTCTCGTGTCTCCCCTTTTCCTCATAGTTTGTAAGCTTGCGAGCAGGGCCCTCATTCCTCCTGGTATCTGTTTTGAACTGTATTTCTGTTACGCTGTAATGTCTATTGTCTGTACAAGTCCCCTCTATAATTTGTAAAGCGCTGCGGAATATGTTGGCGCTATATAAATAAAAATTATTATTATTATTATTATAATCGGGCCACCATCCAGTACATATATAATAGCAAGGCCAATGTTTATTAATGAACATTTAATTGTGGGGTAATAAAGGGTTAATGTCACCTTGCTATTGTTAGGTGACATTAAGCCCGGTTAATAATGGAGAGGCGTCAATAAGACGCCTATCCATTACTAATCCTATGGTAGTGAAAGGGTTAAAAATAAAAAGACACAGCCAGAAAAAAATATTTTAATATTCCTAATTTCACCATACTTACCATACTCGATCACCTGCAAAAAATTAAAAATAATAAACCGTATACTACCTTTCCACCGTAGTCCAATTAATAACGAGTGTCCCACAATGATCTCCCCTATAGTACAGTGACATCGGGTGATGTCACTGCTCTATAGGCCCTCCAGTGACACACTGACAGGAGACAATGGCTCCTGCAGTGTATCACTGAAGAGGTTACCTGAGTTCAGGGTCTCACTTTATGGCAAAGCTGCATGGGAATTTTCCCACACGGCAGTGCCACAAGTGAGAGTAGGGACTATTTCTCACAGAGGTGGAGGAATACATTCCTGAAGGATACCTTCCTTCATTGTATTCCTGGAGCCCATGGAGAGCGGTCGCATCAGCTGATGTGTGTGCTCTCCACGGGAGATCATCCTTGGACTCTCGTTTTAATTGGATTTCTGCAGATCAGGGAGTATTACTCCAAGTACTAATCAGCGTTTAGCTACAACCACCGCCATGTAATATCTTCTCTGATTTGTACTCAAATGACAACATTTATGCCCCACACATATTTCCTGCTCTGTGTCTTCACCTATCGTGCTATGGCAACACTGTTGCCCACTGTTGCTAACTTGGTGGGCGTTTTGCAAATGATGTATGAAATTTGTTCCACCTTTGAATCGTCCGACGCAACATGTTGGTAACATACGCTATCTAACCTCTCACCAGTAAAAAGTTTTAATTTAGACATATATTGTGTTTCGGGAGGCCGAGATCAATCTCCCCCCCCCAGTTATCCTGTGTTATGAGAGATAAGATTAGATGGCAGTTTAGATTCTACGGCCGTCAGTATGTTTCGGAGTGAGTGGGCATGTGCAATATGACACGTATACTCTAGTTCCTCCTTTACTAGCCTGATTGGACAATGACCATATAAGATCTCTGAGACTCAACGCCTAAGACACACCCCCAGGAAGAAGCAGCACGCGAAACGCGCGTCGGGGCTTGCAGACACAGCACGCCATTAGGCTGAGCACGTTAGGTGAAGACAGGGAGCAGGTAATATGTGTGGGGCAGAGGGTACACCACTTTACATGCCTGGATTGCGTAAATGTTGTTGTCATTTGAGTACAAATCAGACAAGATATTACATGGCGGTGGTTGTAGCTAAACCCTGATTAGTACTTGGAGTAGTGTGTTATACATTTGACAAGTCAGAGCACCCTTAACTGGTTTATGTGACTGGGACATATGCAGTGTTTAAATTATAATGGATTATATGCATGATTTGATAATTTATGATCCAGAAACACCGGTTTCTGTGATTGGGACATATGTAGTGGTTAAATTGAGGGGATTATACGCATGACTTGATATTGCTAGAATCTGTCACACTCCTAGTTCTTTGCTCCAAAAAAGTGTCCTGCTCATGCTGACCGCATTTTTTTCCGTTGTATAGAGGCACCTCATTATTTATTTATGTGTATGTTTGTATTTTAACTAATTTGTAAATAAAGAGAGCTTGTTTTAAATATATTTTTGCGGCACTTCTTGGACCACAGTTTATTTATCTGTGTTCCTAATATGTTCTAGAGTTATATGAAGAGTTGCCCACTCCCCGTTGGGGTTATGGGTTTGGGCGTTAGGCTTACTATATGTACTGTATGTCTATATGTATGTTGTATGTACTGTATGTGTGTTGTATGGTGCATGTTGTATGTCGCATGGTGCATGTCGCATGGTGCATGTTGTATGTCGCATGGTGCATGTTGTATGTCGCATGTTGTATGTCACATGTCGTATGCCGCATGGTGCATGTTGTATGTCGCATGGTGCATGTTGTATGTCGCATGGTACATGTTGTATGTTGCATGTTGCATGTCACATAGTGAATGTTGTATGTCGCATGGTGCATGTTGTATGTCGCATGGTGCATGTTGTATGTTGCATGTTGTATGTCGCATGGTACATGTTGTACGTTGCATGTTGCATGTCGCATGGTGCATGTTGTATGTCGCATGGTACATGTTGTATGTCGCATGTTGCATGTCACATGGTGCATGTTGTTTGTCGCATGGTGCATGCTGTATGTCGCATGGTGCATGTTTTATGTCGCATGGTGCATGTTGTATGTCGCATGATGCATGTTGTATGTCACATGGTGCATGTTGTATGTCGCATGGTGCATGTTGTATGTTGCATGATGCATGTTATATGTTGCATGGTACATGTATGTCGCATGTTGCATGTTGTATGTCACATGGTGCATGTTGTATGTCGCATGGTGCATGTTGTATGTCGCATGTTGTATGTCACATGTCGCATGGTGCATGTTGTTTGTCGAATGTGCATGTTGTATGTCGCATGGTGCATGTTGTATGTCACATGGTGCATGTTGTATGTCGCATGGTGCATGTTGTATGTTGCATGATGCATGTTGTATGTTGCATGACACATGTATGTCGCATGGTGCATGTTGTATGTCACATGGTGCATGTTGTATGTTGCATGGTGCATGTTATATGTTGCATGATGCATGTTGTATGTTGCATGGTACATGTATGTCACATGTTGCATGTTGTATGTCACATGGTGCATGCTGTATGTCACATGGTGCATGTTGTATGTCGCATGGTGCATGTTGTATGTCGCATGTTGTATGTTACATGTCGCATGGTGCATGTTGCATGTCGCATGGTGCATGTCGCATGTCGCATGGTGCATGTCGTATGTCGCATGGTACATGTTGTATGTCGCATGTTGCATGTCACAGGGTGCATGTTGTATGTCGCATGGTGCATGCTGTATGTCGCATGGTGCATGTCGCATGGTACATTTTGTATGTCGCATGTTGCATGTCACATGTGCATGTTGCATGTTGCATGTCACATGGTGCATGTTGTATGTCGCATGGTACATGTTGTATGTTGCATGTTGCATGTCGCATGGTGCATGTTGTATGCCGCATGGTACATGTTGTATGTTGCATGTTGCATGTCACATGGTGCATGTTGTATGTCGCATGGTGCATGCTGTATGTCGCATGGTGCATGTTGTATGTCACATGGTGCATGTTGTATGTCGCATGATGCATGTTGTATGTCGCATGTTGCATGTTGCATGTCGCATGGTACATGGATTCAAGCTTGAGGAGGCTAATTTGCATATTCCAGGTGCCTTCTGGGAAAAGCGAAGAGTCTCCCTAAGCTAGAAGATCGTTGGGTACAGCCGGGACCAGCTGATTGGAAAGCATCACCAAACCAGGGATTCAAGCTTGAGGAGGCTAATTTGCACATTCCAGGTGCCTTCTGGGAAAAGCGAAGAGTCTCCCTAAGCTAGAAGATCGTTGGGTACAGCTGGGACCAGCTGATTGGAAAGCATCACCAAACCAGGGATTCAAGCTTGAGAAGGCTAATTTGCACATTCCAGGTGCCTTCTGGGAAAAGCGAAGAGTCTCCCTAAGCTAGAAGATCGTTGGGTACAGCCGGGACCAGCTGATTGGAAAGCATCACCAAACCAGGGATTCAAGCTTGAGGAGGCTAATTTGCACATTCCAGGTGCCTTCTGGGAAAAGCGAAGAGTCTCCCTAAGCTAGAAGATCGTTGGGTACAGCCGGGACCAGCTGATTGGAAAGCATCACCAAACCAGGGATTCAAGCTTGAGGAGGCTAATTTGCACATTCCAGGTGCCTTCTGGGAAATGCGAAGAGTCTCCCTAAGCTAGAAGATCGTTGGGTACAGCCGGGACCAGCTGATTGGAAAGCATCACCAAACCAGGGATTCAAGCTTGAGGAGGCTAATTTGCACATTCCAGGTGCCTTCTGGGAAAAGCGAAGAGTCTCCCTAAGCTAGAAGATCGTTGGGTACAGCCGGGACCAGCTGATTGGAAAGCATCACCAAACCAGGGATTCAAGCTTGAGGAGGCTAATTTGCACATTCCAGGTGCCTTCTGGGAAAAGCGAAGAGTCTCCCTAAGCTAGAAGATCGTTGGGTACAGCCGGGACCAGCTGATTGGAAAGCATCCCCAAACCAGGGATTCAAGCTTGAGGAGGCTAATTTGCATATTCCAGGTGCCTTCTGGGAAAAGCGAAGAGTCTCCCTAAGCTAGAAGATCGTTGGGTACAGCCGGGACCAGCTGATTGGAAAGCATGCCCAAACCAGGGATTCAAGCTTGAGGAGGCTAATTTGCATATTCCAGGTGCCTTCTGGGAAAAGCGAAGAGTCTCCCTAAGCTAGAAGATCGTTGGGTACAGCCGGGACCAGCTGATTGGAAAGCATCCCCAAACCAGGGATTCAAGCTTGAGGAGGCTAATTTGCATATTCCAGGTGCCTTCTGGGAAAAGCGAAGAGTCTCCCTAAGCTAGAAGATCGTTGGGTACAGCCAGGACCAGCTGATTGGAAAGCATCCCCAAACCAGGGATTCAAGCTTGAGGAGGCTAATTTGCATATTCCAGGTGCCTTCTGGGAAAAGCGAAGAGTCTCCCTAAGCTAGAAGATCGTTGGGTACAGCCGGGACCAGCTGATTGGAAAGCATCCCCAAACCAGGGATTCAAGCTTGAGGAGGCTAATTTGCATATTCCAGGTGCCTTCTGGGAAAAGCGAAGAGTCTCCCTAAGCTAGAAGATCGTTGGGTACAGCCGGGACCAGCTGATTGGAAAGCATCCCCAAACCAGGGATTCAAGCTTGAGGAGGCTAATTTGCATATTCCAGGTGCCTTCTGGGAAAAGCGAAGAGTCTCCCTAAGCTAGAAGATCGTTGGGTACAGCCGGGACCAGCTGATTGGAAAGCATCCCCAAACCAGGGATTCAAGCTTGAGGAGGCTAATTTGCATATTCCAGGTGCCTTCTGGGAAAAGCGAAGAGTCTCCCTAAGCTAGAAGATCGTTGGGTACAGCCGGGACCAGCTGATTGGAAAGCATCCCCAAACCAGGGATTCAAGCTAGAGGAGGCTAATTTGCATATTCCAGGTGCCTTCTGGGAAAAGCGAAGAGTCTCCCTAAGCTAGAAGATCGTTGGGTACAGCCGGGACCAGCTGATTGGAAAGCATCCCCAAACCAGGGATTCAAGCTTGAGGAGGCTAATTTGCATATTCCAGGTGCCTTCTGGGAAAAGCGAAGAGTCTCCCTAAGCTAGAAGATCGTTGGGTACAGCCGGGACCAGCTGATTGGAAAGCATCCCCAAACCAGGGATTCAAGCTTGAGGAGGCTAATTTGCATATTCCAGGTGCCTTCTGGGAAAAGCGAAGAGTCTCCCTAAGCTAGAAGATCGTTGGGTACAGCCGGGACCAGCTGATTGGAAAGCATCACCAAACCAGGGATTCAAGCTTTTTTTTGCCTGTAGGACATTATTGCAAGAGAGCTTGGCTGAGTAGATTACACAAGAAGGAAAACACCCAGCAAGTCAGCAGGATCTAGGAGCAACATGGCAGATGTGACAACCTACATGGTGAGCTGCAGCATGTCCTACATGTTCACAGATCGACCAGAAGAAGAATCAAATTTCACCTGTCAGAAGTGTAGACTAGTGGCCCTTTTAGAAGAAAAGGCGCGGGGTCTGGAAGAAAGAATAGCAACTTTGAAACTCATCAAAGAGAATGAAGACTTTCTAGACAGAACAGAAGCATCTCTACTGGTTACAGAAGGTGAAAAAAGTGTCAGAGAACCTCCAAAAGCAGATGAGTGGAAGCATGTGACCAAAAGAAGCAAGAAGACCATGGAGAAATCACCAACCACACAACTAAAGAACCGATATCAAATCTTTGTAGAGGATGAAGATGGCACACCTAAGGATGAAGCAATACCAGCAAGCAAAAAAGAAAAGGGCACACAGCAACAAGTGACAGCAAAAAGTACAGCCAAGAAGCAACGAAGAGTGGTGGTGGTGGGAGACTCACTACTGAGAGGCACAGAAGCAGCCATCTACAGACCGGACATAACTGCAAGAGAAATATGCTGCCTTCCAGGTGCGATGATCAAGGATGTGACCGATAGGATACCAAAGCTCTTTAGCTCCAAGGACGTCCACCCATTTCTTCTGATACATGTTGGCACCAATGACACGGCAAGGAAGGACCTACCGACAATCTGCAAAGACTTTGAAGAGTTGGGGAAGAAAGTAAAGGAACTGGATGCACAGGTAGTTTTTTCTTCTATCCTTCCAGTAGACGGGCATGGCACCAGGAGATGGAACAGGATCCTTGATGCAAACAACTGGCTAAGACGATGGTGCAGACAACAAGGATTCGGATTCCTGGACCACGGTGTGAATTACTTGTACGATGGACTCCTCGCCAGAGACGGACTACACCTCAACAAACCTGGGAAACAGACATTCGCCAGAAGACTCGCTACACTCATCAGGAGGGCGTTAAACTAGAAGAAGAGGGGACGGGAAGAAAAACATTAGACTTGAACAAAGAAGATCCAGGAAAACATACTCAGAAGGGAGGTAAGAACATTTCTAAAACAATCCACAGTGAGGAGATTGGAACAAAACAAAATCCTCTAAACTGCATGCTCGCAAACGCCAGAAGCCTGACAAACAAGATGGAAGAACTAGAAGCAGAAATATCTACAGGTAACTTTGACATAGTGGGAATAACCGAGACATGGTTAGATGAAAGCTATGACTGGGCAGTTAACTTACAGGGTTACAGTCTGTTTAGAAAGGATCGTAAAAATCGGAGAGGAGGAGGGGTTTGTCTCTATGTAAAGTCTTGTCTAAAGTCCACTTTAAGGGAGGATATTAGCGAAGGAAATGAGGATGTCGAGTCCATATGGGTCGAAATTCATGGAGGGAAAAATGGTAACAAAATTCTCATTGGGGTCTGTTACAAACCCACAAATATAACAGAAACCATGGAAAGTCTACTTCTAAAGCAGATAGATGAAGCTGCAACCCATAATGAGGTCCTGGTTATGGGGGACTTTAACTACCCGGATATTAACTGGGAAACAGAAACCTGTGAAACCCATAAAAGCAACAGGTTTCTGCTAATAACCAAGAAAAATTATCTTTCACAATTGGTGCAGAATCCAACCAGAGGAGCAGCACTTTTAGACCTAATACTATCTAATAGACCTGACAGAATAACAAATCTGCAGGTGGTCGGGCATCTAGGAAATAGCGACCACAATATTGTACAGTTTCACCTGTCTTTCACTAGGGGGACTTGTCAGGGAGTCACAAAAACACTGAACTTTAGGAAGGCAAAGTTTGACCAGCTTAGAGATGCCCTTAATCTGGTAGACTGGGACAATATCCTCAGAAATAAGAATACAGATAATAATTGGGAAATGTTTAAGAACATCCTAAATAGGCAGTGTAAGCGGTTTATACCTTGTGGGAATAAAAGGACTAGAAATAGGAAAAACCCAATGTGGCTAAACAAAGAAGTAAGACAGGCAATTAACAGTAAAAAGAAAGCATTTGCACTACTAAAGCAGGATGGCACCATTGAAGCTCTAAAAAACTATAGGGAGAAAAATACTTTATCTAAAAAACGAATTAAAGCTGCCAAAAAGGAAACAGAGAAGCACATTGCTAAGGAGAGTAAAACTAATCCCAAACTGTTCTTCAACTATATCAATAGTAAAAGAATAAAAACTGAAAATGTAGGCCCCTTAAAAAATAGTGAGGAAAGAATGGTTGTAGATGACGAGGAAAAAGCTAACATATTAAACACCTTCTTCTCCACGGTATTCACGGTGGAAAATGAAATGCTAGGTGAAATCCCAAGAAACAATGAAAACCCTATATTAAGGGTCACCAATCTAACCCAAGAAGAGGTGCGAAACCGGCTAAATAAGATCAAAATAGATAAATCTCCGGGTCCGGATGGCATACACCCACGAGTACTAAGAGAACTAAGTAATGTAATAGATAAACCATTATTTCTTATTTTTAGGGACTCTATAGCGACAGGGTCTGTTCCGCAGGATTGGCGCATAGCAAATGTGGTGCCAATATTCAAAAAGGGCTCTAAAAGTGAACCTGGAAATTATAGGCCAGTAAGTCTAACCTCTATTGTTGGTAAAATATTTGAAGGGTTTCTGAGGGATGTTATTCTGGATTATCTCAATGAGAATAACTGTTTAACTCCATATCAGCATGGGTTTATGAGAAATCACTCCTGTCAAACCAATCTAATCAGTTTTTATGAAGAGGTAAGCTATAGGCTGGACCACGGTGAGTCATTGGACGTGGTATATCTCGATTTTTCCAAAGCGTTTGATACCGTGCCGCACAAGAGGTTGGTACACAAAATGAGAATGCTTGGTCTGGGGGAAAATGTGTGTAAATGGGTTAGTAACTGGCTTAGTGATAGAAAGCAGAGGGTGGTTATAAATGGTATAGTCTCTAACTGGGTCGCTGTGACCAGTGGGGTACCGCAGGGGTCAGTATTGGGACCTGTTCTCTTCAACATATTCATTAATGATCTGGTAGAAGGTTTACACAGTAAAATATCGATATTTGCAGATGATACAAAACTATGTAAAGCAGTTAATACAAGAGAAGATAGTATTCTGCTACAGATGGATCTGGATAAGTTGGAAACTTGGGCTGAAAGGTGGCAGATGAGGTTTAACAATGATAAATGTAAGGTTATACACATGGGAAGAAGGAATCAATATCACCATTACACACTGAATGGGAAACCACTGGGTAAATCTGACAGGGAGAAGGACTTGGGGATCCTAGTTAATGATAAACTTACCTGGAGCAGCCAGTGCCAGGCAGCAGCTGCCAAGGCAAACAGGATCATGGGGTGCATTAAAAGAGGTCTGGATACACATGATGAGAGCATTATACTGCCTCTGTACAAATCCCTAGTTAGACCGCACATGGAGTACTGTGTCCAGTTTTGGGCACCGGTGCTCAGGAAGGATATAATGGAACTAGAGAGAGTACAAAGGAGGGCAACAAAATTAATAAAGGGGATGGGAGAACTACAATACCCAGATAGATTAGCGAAATTAGGATTATTTAGTCTAGAAAAAAGACGACTGAGGGGCGATCTAATAACCATGTATAAGTATATAAGGGGACAATACAAATATCTCGCTGAGGATCTGTTTATACCAAGGAAGGTGACGGGCACAAGGGGGCATTCTTTGCGTCTGGAGGAGAGAAGGTTTTTCCACCAACATAGAAGAGGATTCTTTACTGTTAGGGTACCGTCACACAGTGCAATTTTCATCGCTACGATGGTACGATCCGTGACGCTCCAGCGTCGTAACAATATCGCTCCAGCGTCGTAGACTGCTGTCACACTTTGCAATCTACGACGCTGGAGCGATAATTTCATGACGTATGTGCGATGTAGAAGCCGTTGGTTACTATGCGCACATCGTATACAATATATGTTACACCATGCGATCATGCCGCCACAGCGGGACACTAGACGACGAAAGAAAGTTTCAAACGATCTGCTACGACGTACGATTCTCAGCGGGGTCCCTGATCGCAGGAGCGTGTCAGACACTGCGATCTCGTAACTATATCGCTCGAACGTCACGAATCGTGCCGTCGTAGCGATCAAAATTGCACTGTGTGACGGTACCCTAAGGGCAGTGAGAATCTGGAATTGCTTGCCTGAGGAGATGGTGATGGCGAACTCAGTCGAGGGGTTCAAGAGAGGCCTGGATGTCTTCCTGGAGCAGAACAATATTGTATCATACAATTAGGTTCTGTAGAAGGACGTAGATCTGGGGATTTATTATGATGGAATATAGGCTGAACTGGATGGACAAATGTCTTTTTTCGGCCTTACTAACTATGTTACTATGTTACTATGTTACATGTTGTATGTCGCATGTTGCATGTCACACGGTGCATGTTGTATGTCACATGGTACATGCTGTATGTCGCATGGTGCATGTTGTATGTCACATGTTGCATGTTGTATGTCGCATAGTGCATGTTGTATGTTGCATGTTGTATGTCACATGGTGCATGCTGTATGTCACATGGTGCATGTTGTATGTCGCATGGTGCATGTTGTATGTCGCATGTTGTATGTCACATGTCGCATGGTGCATGTTGTATGTCGCATGGTGCATGTTGTATGTCGCATGGTGCATGTTGTATGTCACATGGTGCATGTTGTATGTCGCATGGTGCATGTTGTATGTTGCATGATGCATGTTGTATGTTGCATAGTACATGTATGTCGCATGTTACATGTTGTATGTCGCATGGTGCATGTTGTATGTCACATGGTACATGTTGTATGTCGCATGTTGCATGTCACATGGTGCATGTTGTATGTTGCATGGTGCATGTTGTATGTCGCATGGTGCATGTTGTATGTTGCATGTCGCATGGTACATGTTGTGTCGCATGTTGCATGTCGCATGGTGCATGTTGTATGTCGCATGATACATGTTGTATGTCGCATGTTGCATGTCACATGGTGCATGTAGTATGTCGCATGGTGCATGCTGTGTCGCATGGTGCTTGTTGTATGTCGCATGTTGCATGTCGCATGGTACATGTTGTATGTCGCATGGTGCATGCTGTATGTCGCATGGTGCATGTTGTGTGTCACATGGTGCATGTTGTATGTCGCATGGTGCATGTTACATGTCGCATGTTGTATGTCACATGTCGCATTGTGCATGTTGTATGTCGCATGGTGCATGTTGTATGTCGCATGGTGCATGTTGTATGTCACATGGTGCATGTTGTATGTCACGTTGTGCATGTTGTATGTCACATGGTGCATGCTGTATGTCACATGGTGCATGTTGTATGTCGCATGGTGCATGTTGTATGTCGCATGATGCATGTTGTATGTCGCATGGTGCATGTTGTGTGTTGCATGATGCATGTTGTATGTTGCATGGTACATGTATGTCGCATGTTGCATGTTGTATGTCGCATGGTGCATGTTGCATGTCATATGGTACATGTTGTATGTCGCCTGTTGCATGTCACATGGTGCATGTTGTATGTCGCATGGTGCATGTTGTATGTCGCATGGTGCATGTTGTATGTTGCATGTTGTATGTCGCATGGTACATGTTGTATGTCGCATGTTGCATGTTGTATGTAGCATGGTGCATGTTGTATGTCGCATGGTACATGTTGTATGTCGCATGTTGCATGTCACATGGTGAATGTTGTATGTCGCATGGTGCATGTTGTATGTCGCATGGTGCATGTTGTATGTCGCATGTTGTATGTCGCATGGTACATGTTGTATGTCGCATGTTGCATGTCACATGGTGCATGTTGTATGTCGCCTGTTGCATGTCACATAGTGCATGTTGTATGTCGCATGGTGCATGTTGTATGTCGCATGGTGCATGTTGTATGTTGCATGTTGTATGTCGCATGGTACATGTATGTCGCATGTTGCATGTTGTATGTCGCATGGTGCATGTTGTATGTTGCATGGTACATGTTGTATGTTGCATGTTGCATGTCACATGGTGAATGTTGTATGTCACATGGTGCATGTTGTATGTCGCATGGTGCATGTTGTATGTTGCATGTTGTATTTCGCATGGTACATGTTGTATGTTGCATGTCGCATGGTGCATGTTGTATGTCGCATGGTACATGTTGTATGTCGCATGTTGCATGTAGCATGGTGCATGCTGTATGTCGCAGGGTGCATGTTTTATGTCGCATGGTGCATGTTGTATGTCGCATGATGCATGTTGTATGTCACATGGTGCATGTTGTATGTCGCATGGTGCATGTTGTATGTTGCATGATGCATGTTGTATGTTGCATGGTACATGTATGTCGCATGTTACATGTTGTATGTCACATGGTACATGTTGTACGTTGCATGTTGCATGTCGCATGGTGCATGTTGTATGTCGCATGGTACATGTTGTATGTCGCATGTTGCATGTCACATGGTGCATGTTGCATGTAGCATGGTGCATGCTGTATGTCGCATGGTGCATGTTTTATGTCGCATGGTGCATGTTGTATGTCGCATGATGCATGTTGTATGTCGCATGGTGCATGTTGTATGTCGCATGATGCATGTTGTATGTCGCATGGTGCATGTTGTATGTCGCATGGTACATGTTGTATGTCGCATGTTGCATGTCACATGGTGAATGTTGTATGTCGCATGGTGCATGTTGTATGTCGCATGGTGCATGTTGTATGTTGCATGTTGTATGTCGCATGGTACATGTTGTATGTTGCATGTCGCATGTTGTATGTCGCATGGTACATGTTGTATGTCGCATGTTGCATGTGACATGGTGCATGTTGCATGTAGCATGGTGCATGCTGTATGTCGCATGGTGCATGTTTTATGTCGCATGGTGCATGTTGTATGTCGCATGATGCATGTTGTATGTCACATGGTGCATGTTGTATGTCGCATGGTGCATGTTGTATGTTGCATGATGCATGTTGTATGTTGCATGGTACATGTATGT
Source organism: Ranitomeya imitator (assembly GCF_032444005.1). Classification (NCBI taxonomy): domain Eukaryota; kingdom Metazoa; phylum Chordata; class Amphibia; order Anura; family Dendrobatidae; genus Ranitomeya; species Ranitomeya imitator. Next base: position 644,774,687 of record NC_091283.1, on the reverse strand, counting down.
CGCATGTTGTATGTCACATGGTGCATGTTGTATGTCGCATGGTGCATGTTGTATGTCGCATGTTGTATGTCACATGTCGCATGGTGCATGTTGTTTGTCGCATGGTGCATGTTGTATGTCGCATGGTGCATGTTGTATGTCACATGGTGCATGTTGTATGTCGCAAGGTGCATGTAATATGTTGCATGATGCATGTTGTATGTTGCATGGTACATGTATGTCACATGTTGCATGTTGTATGTCACATGGTGCATGCTGTATGTCACATGGTGCAAGTTGTTTGTCGCATGGTGCATGTTGTATGTCACATGTTGTATGTCACATATTGCATAGTGCATGTTGTATGTCGCATGGTGCATGTTGTATGTCGCATGGTGCATGTTGTATGTCGCATGTTGTATGTCACATGTCGCATGGTGCATGCTGTTTGTCGCATGGTGCATGTTGTATGTCGCATGGTGCATGTTGTATGTCACATGGTGCATGTTGTATGTCGCATGGTGCATGTTATATGTTGCATGATGCATGTTGTATGTTGCATGGTACATGTATGTCACATGGTGCATGCTCTATGTCACATGGTGCATGTTGTATGTCGCATGGTGCATGTTGTATGTCACATGTTGTATGTCACATGTCGCATGGTGCATGTTGTATGTCGCATGGTGCATGTTGTATGTCGCATGGTGCATGTTGTATATCGCATGCTGTATGTCACATGGTGCATGTTGTATGTCGCATGGTGCATGTTGTATGTTGCATGTTGCATGTCACATGTCGCATGGTGCATGTTGTTTGTCGCATGGTGCATGTTGTATGTTGCATGGTGCATGTTGTATGTCACATGGTGCATGTTGTATGTCGCATGGTGCATGTTATATGTTGCATGATGCATGTTGTATGTTACATGGTACATGTATGTTGCATGGTACATGTATGTCACATGTTGCATGTTGTATGTCACATAGTGCATGATGTATGTCACATGGTGCATGTTGTATGTCGCATGGTGCATGTTGTATGTCACATGTTGTATGTCACATGTTGTATGTCACATGTCGCATGGTGCATGTTGTATGTCGCATGGTGCATGTTGTATGTCGCATGGTGCATGTTGTATGTCGCATGGTGCATGTTGTATGTCGCATGGTGCATGTTGTATGTTGCATGGTGCATGTTGTATGTCGCATGGTGCATTTTGTATGTCGCATGATGCATGTTGTATGTCGCATGGTACATGTTGTATGTCACATGTTGCATGTCGCATGGTACATGTTGTATGTCGCATGTTGCATGTCGCATGGTGCATGTTGTATGTCGCATGGTACATGTTGTATGTCGCATGTTGCATGTTGTATGTTGCATGGTACATGCAACATACAACATGCATGCAACAACATGCATGCAACTAGGGGGACTTGTCAGGGAGTCACAAAAACATTGAACCTTAGGAAGGCAAAGTTTGAACAGCTTAGAGATGCCCTTAATCTGGTAGACTGGGACAATATCCTCAGAAATGAGAATACAGATAATAAATGGGAAATGTTTAAGAACATCCTAAATAGGCAGTGTAAGCGGTTTATACCTTGTGGGAATAAAAGGACTAGAAATAGGAAAAACCCAATGTGGCTAAACAAAGAAGTAAGACAGGCAATTAACAGTAAAAAGAAAGCATTTGCACTACTAAAGCAGGATGGCACCATTGAAGCTCTAAAAAACTATAGGGAGAAAAATACTTTATCTAAAAAACTAATTAAAGCTGCCAAAAAGGAAACAGAGAAGCACATTGCTAAGGAGAGTAAAACTAATCCCAAACTGTTCTTCAACTATATCAATAGTAAAAGAATAAAAACTGAAAATGTAGGCCCCTTAAAAAATAGTGAGGAAAGAATGGTTGTCGATGACGAGGAAAAAGCTAACATATTAAACACCTTCTTCTCCACGGTATTCACGGTGGAAAATGAAATGCTAGGTGAAATCCCAAGAAACAATGAAAACCCTATATTAAGGGTCACCAATCTAACCCAAGAAGAGGTGCGAAACCGGCTAAATAAGATTAAAATAGATAAATCTCCGGGTCCGGATGGCATACACCCACGAGTACTAAGAGAACTAAGTAATGTAATAGATAAACCATTATTTCTTATTTTTAGTGACTCTATAGCGACAGGGTCTGTTCCGCAGGACTGGCGCATAGCAAATGTGGTGCCAATATTCAAAAAGGGCTCTAAAAGTGAACCTGGAAATTATAGGCCAGTAAGTCTAACCTCTATTGTTGGTAAAATATTTGAAGGGTTTCTGAGGGATGTTATTCTGGATTATCTCAATGAGAATAACTGTTTAACTCCATATCAGCATGGGTTTATGAGAAATCGCTCCTGTCAAACCAATCTAATCAGTTTTTATGAAGAGGTAAGCTATAGACTGGACCACGGTGAGTCATTGGACGTGGTATATCTCGATTTTTCCAAAGCGTTTGATACCGTGCCGCACAAGAGGTTGGTACACAAAATGAGAATGCTTGGTCTGGGGGAAAATGTGTGTAAATGGGTTAGTAACTGGCTTAGTGATAGAAAGCAGAGGGTGGTTATAAATGGTATAGTCTCTAACTGGGTCGCTGTGACCAGTGGGGTACCGCAGGGGTCAGTATTGGGACCTGTTCTCTTCAACATATTCATTAATGATCTGGTAGAAGGTTTACACAGTAAAATATCGATATTTGCAGATGATACAAAACTATGTAAAGCAGTTAATACAAGAGAAGATAGTATTCTGCTACAGATGGATCTGGATAAGTTGGAAACTTGGGCTGAAAGGTGGCAGATGAGGTTTAACAATGATAAATGTAAGGTTATACACATGGGAAGAGGGAATCAATATCACCATTACACACTGAACGGGAAACCACTGGGTAAATCTGACAGGGAGAAGGACTTGGGGATCCTAGTTAATGATAAACTTACCTGGAGCAGCCAGTGCCAGGCAGCAGCTGCCAAGGCAAACAGGATCATGGGGTGCATTAAAAGAGGTCTGGATACACATGATGAGAGCATTATACTGCCTCTGTACAAATCCCTAGTTAGACCGCACATGGAGTACTGTGTCCAGTTTTGGGCACCGGTGCTCAGGAAGGATATAATGGAACTAGAGAGAGTACAAAGGAGGGCAACAAAATTAATAAAGGGGATGGGAGAACTACAATACCCAGATAGATTAGCGAAATTAGGATTATTTAGTCTAGCAAAAAGACGACTGAGGGGCGATCTAATAACCATGTATAAGTATATAAGGGGACAATACAAATATCTCGCTGAGGATCTGTTTATACCAAGGAAGGTGACGGGCACAAGGGGGCATTCTTTGCGTCTGGAGGAGAGATGGTTTTTCCACCAACATAGAAGAGGATTCTTTACTGTTAGGGCAGTGAGAATCTGGAATTGCTTGCCTGAGGAGGTGGTGATGGCGAACTCAGTCGAGGGGTTCAAGAGAGGCCTGGATGTCTTCCTGGAGCAGAACAATATTGTATCATACAATTATTAGGTTCTGTAGAAGGACGTAGATCTGGGTATTTATTATGATGGAATATAGGCTGAACTGGATGGACAAATGTCTTTTTTCGGCCTTACTAACTATGTTACTATGTTACTATGTTACATGTATGTCGCATGTTGCATGTTGTATGTCACATGGTGCATGCTGTATGTCACATGTTGCATGTTGTATGTCGCATGGTGCATGTTGTATGTCGCATGATGCATGTTGCATGGTACATGAATGTCACATGTTGCATGTTGTATGTCGCATGGTGCATGTTGTATGTCGCATGGTACATGTTGTATGTCGCATGTTGCATGTCACATGGTGCATGTTGTATGTCGCATGGTGCATGTTGTATGCAGCATGGTGCATGTTATGTGTTGCATGTCGCATGGTACATGTTGTATGTCACATGTTGCATGGTGCATGTTGTATGTCGCATGGTACATGTATGTCACATGTTGCATGTCACATGGTGCATGTTGTATGTCGCATGGTGCATGCTGTATGTCGCATGGTGCATGTTGTATGTCACATGGTGCATGTTGTAAGTCGCATGATGCATGTTGTATGTCGCATGTTGCATGTCGCATGTTGCATGTCACATGGTGCATGTTGTATGTCACATGGTGCATGCTGTATGTCGCATGGTGCATGTTGTATGTCGCATGGTGCATGTTGTATGTCGCATGTTGTATGTCACATGTCGCATGGTGCATGTTGTTTGTCGCATGGTGCATGTTGTATGTCGCATGGTGCATGTTGTATGTCACATGGTGCATGTTGTATGTCGCAAGGTGCATGTAATATGTTGCATGATGCATGTTGTATGTTGCATGGTACATGTATGTCGCATGTTGCATGTCACATGGTGCATGCTGTATGTCACATGGTGCATGTTGTATGTCGCATGTGCATGTTGTATGTCGCATGTTGTATGTCACATGTCGCATGGTGCATGTTGTTTGTCGCATGGTGCATGTTGTATGTCGCATGGTGCATGTTGTATGTCACATGGTGCATGTTGTATGTCGCAAGGTGCATGTAATATGTTGCATGATGCATGTTGTATGTTGCATGGTACATGTATGTCACATGTTGCATGTTGTATGTCACATGGTGCATGCTGTATGTCACATGGTGCAAGTTGTTTGTCGCATGGTGCATGTTGTATGTCACATGTTGTATGTCACATGTTGCATGGTGCATGTTGTATGTCACATGGTGCATGTTGTATGTCGCATGGTGCATGTTGTATGTCGCAAGTTGTATGTCACATGTCGCATGGTGCATGCTGTTTGTCGCATGGTGCATGTTGTATGTCGCATGGTGCATGTTGTATGTCACATGGTGCATGTTGTATGTCGCATGGTGCATGTTATATGTTGCATGATGCATGTTGTATGTTGCATGGTACATGTATGTCACATGTTGCATGTTGTGTGTCACATGGTGCATGCTCTATGTCACATGGTGCATGTTGTATGTCACATGTTGTATGTCATGTCGCATGGTGCATGTTGTATGTCGCATGGTGCATGTTGTATGTCGCATGGTGCATGTTGTATGTCGCATGGTGCATGTCACATGGTGCATATTGTATGTCGCATGGTGCATGTTGTATGTCGCATGTTGTATGTCACATGTCGCATGGTGCATGTTGTTTGTCGCATGGTGCATGTTGTATGTCGCATGGTGCATGTTGTATGTCACATGGTGCATGTTGTATGTCGCATGGTGCATGTTATATGTTGCATGATGCATGTTGTATGTTGCATGGTACATGTATGTTGCATGGTACATGTATGTCACATGTTGCATGTTGTATGTCACATAGTGCATGCTGTATGTCACATGGTGCATGTTGTATGTCGCATGGTGCATGTTGTATGTCACATGGTGAATGTTGTATGTCGCATGGTGCATGTTGTATGTCGCATGGTGCATGTTGTATGTTGCATGGTGCGTGTTGTATGTCGCATGGTGCATGTTGTATGTCGCATGGTGCATTTTGTATGTTGCATGGTGCATGTTGTATGTTGCATGGTACATGTTGTATGTCACATGTTGCAAGTCGCATGGTACATGTTGTGTGTCGCATGTTGCATGTCGCATGGTGCATGTTGTATGTTGCATGGTACATGTTGTATGTCGCATGTTGCATGTCACATGGTGCATGTTGTATGTCGCATGGTGCATGCTGTATGTCACATGGTGCATGTTGTATGTTGCATGGTGCATGTTATATGTTGCATGATGCATGTTGTATGTTGCCTGGTACATGTATGTCACATGTTGCATGTTGTGTGTCACATGGTGCATGCTCTATGTCACATGGTGCATGTTGTATGTCGCATGGTGCATGTTGTATGTCGCATGTTGTATGTCACATGTCGCATGGTGCATGTTGTTTGTCGCATGGTGCATGTTGTATGTCGCATGGTGCATGTTGTATGTCACATGGTGCATGTTGTATCTCGCAAGGTGCATGTAATATGTTGCATGATCCATGTTGTATGTTGCATGGTACATGTATGTCACATGTTGCATGTTGTATGTCACATGGTGCATGCTGTATGTCACATGGTGCAAGTTGTTTGTCGCATGGTGCATGTTGTATGTCACATGTTGTATGTCACATGTTGCATGGTGCATGTTGTATGTCGCATGGTGCATGTTGTATGTCGCATGGTGCATGTTGTATGTCGCATGTTGTATGTGACATGTCGCATGGTGCATGCTGTTTGTCGCATGGTGCATGTTGTATGTCGCATGGTGCATGTTGTATGTCACATGGTGCATGTTGTATGTCGCATGGTGCATGTTATATGTTGCATGATGCATGTTGTATGTTGCCTGGTACATGTATGTCACATGTTGCATGTTGTGTGTCACATGGTGCATGCTCTATGTCACATGGTGCATGTTGTATGTCGCATGGTGCATGTTGTATGTCACATGTTGTATGTCACATGTCGCATGGTGCATGTTGTATGTCGCATGGTGCATGTTGTATGTCGCATGGTGCATGTCACATGGTGCATATTGTATGTCGCATGGTGCATGTTGTATGTCGCATGTTGTATGTCACATGTCGCATGGTGCATGTTGTTTGTCGCATGGTGCATGTTGTATGTCGCATGGTGCATGTCACATGGTGCATGTTGTATGTCGCATGGTGCATGTTATATGTTGCATGATGCATGTTGTATGTTGCATGGTACATGTATGTTGCATGGTACATGTATGTCACATGTTGCATGTTGTATGTCACATAGTGCATGCTGTATTTCACATGGTGCATGTTGTATGTCGCATGGTGCATGTTGTATGTCGCATGTTGTATGTCACATGTCGCATGGTGCATGTTTTATGTCGCATGGTGCATGTTGTATGTCGCATGGTGCATGTTGTATGGCGCATGGTGCATGTTGTATGTCGCATGGTGCATGTTGTATGTTGCATGGTGCGTGTTGTATGTCACATGGTGCATGTCGCATGGTGCATTTTGTATGTCGCATGGTGCATGTTGTATGTCGCATGGTACATGTTGTATGTCACATGTTGCATGTCGCATGGTACATGTTGTATGTCGCATGTTGCATGTCGCATGGTGCATGTTGTATGTCGCATGGTACATGTTGTATGTCGCATGTTGCATGTCACATGGTGCATGTTGTATGTCGCATGGTGCATGCTGTATGTAACATGGTGCATGTTGTATGTCGCATGATGCATGTTGTATGTTGCATGTCAAATGGTACATGTTGTATGTCGCATGTTGCATGTCAGATGGTGCATGTTGTATGTCACATGGTGCATGCTGTATGTCGCATGGTGCATGTTGTATGTCACATGGTGCATGTTGTATGTCGCATGGTGCATGTTGTATGTCGCATGGTGCATGTTGTATGTCACATGTTTTATGTCACATGTCGCATGGTGCATGTTGTATGTCGCATGGTGCATGTTGTATGTCGCATGGTGCATGTTGTATGTCGCATGTTTTATGTCACATGTCGCATGGTGCATGTTGTATGTCGCATGGTACATGTTGTATGTCGCATGGTGCATGTTGTATGTCACATGTTTTACGTCACATGTCGCATGGTGCATGTTTAGTGTCGCATGGTGCATGTTGTATGTAGCATGTTTTATGTCACATGTCGCATGGTGCATGTTGTGTGTCGCATGGTGCATGTTATATGTCGCATGGTGCATGTTGTATGTCTCATGGTGCATGTTGTATGTTGCATGGTGCATGTTGTATGTCGCATGATGCATGTTGTATGTTGCATGGTACATGTATGTCACATGTTGCATGTTGTATGTCGCATGGTGCATGGTGTATGTCGCATGGTACATGTTGTATGTCGCATGTTGCATGTCACATGGTGCATGTTGTATGTCGCATGGTGCATGTTGTATGTCGCATGGTGCATGTTGTATGTTGCATGTCGCATGGTACATGTATGTCACATGTTGCATGGTGCATGTTGTATGTCGCATGGTACATGTTGTATGTCACATGTTGCATGTCACATGGTGCATGTTGTATGTCGCATGGTGCATGTTGTATGTCACATGGTGCATGTTGTATGTCGCATGATGCATGTTGTATGTCGCATGTTGCAAGTCACATGGTGCATGTTGTATATCACATGGTGCATGCTGTATGTCGCATGGTGCATGTTAAATGTCGCATGGTGCATGTTGTATGTCGCATGTTGTATGTCACATGTCGCATGGTGCATGTTGTTTGTCGCATGGTGCATGTTGTATGTCGCATGGTGCATGTTGTATGTCACATGGTGCATGTTGTATCTCGCAAGGTGCATGTACTATGTTGCATGATGCATGTTGTATGTTGCATGGTACATGTATGTCACATGTTGCATGTTGTATGTCACATGGTGCATGCTGTATGTCACATGGTGCAAGTTGTTTGTCACATGGTGCATGTTGTATGTCACATGTTGTATGTCACATGTTGCATGGTGCATGTTGTATGTCGCATGGTGCATGTTGTATGTCGCATGGTGCATGTTGTATGTCGCATGTTGTATGTCACATGTCGCATGGTGCATGCTGTTTGTCGCATGGTGCATGTTGTATGTCGCATGGTGCATGTTGTATGTCACATGGTGCATGTTGTATGTCGCATGGTGCATGTTATATGTTGCATGATGCATGTTGTATGTTGCATGGTACATGTATGTCACATGTTGCATGTTGTGTGTCACATGGTGCATGCTCTATGTCACATGGTGCATGTTGTATGTCGCATGGTGCATGTTGTATGTCACATGTTGTATGTCACATGTCGCATGGTGCATGTTGTATGTCGCATGGTGCATGTTGTATGTCGCATGGTGCATGTTGTATGTCGCATGGTGCATGTCACATGGTGCATATTGTATGTCGCATGGTGCATGTTGTATGTCGCATGTTGTATGTCACATGTCGCATGGTGCATGTTGTTTGTCGCATGGTGCATGTTGTATGTCGCATGGTGCATGTTGTATGTCACATGGTGCATGTTGTATGTCGCATGGTGCATGTTATATGTTGCATGATGCATGTTGTATGTTGCATGGTACATGTATGTTGCATGGTACATGTATGTCACATGTTGCATGTTGTATGTCACATAGTGCATGCTGTATGTCACATGGTGCATGTTGTATGTCGCATGGTGCATGTTGTAAGTCACATGTTGTATGTCACATGTCGCATGGTGCATGTTGTATGTCGCATGGTGCATGTTGTATGTCGCATGGTGCATGTTGTATGGCGCATGGTGCATGTTGTATGTCGCATGGTGCATGTTGTATGTTGCATGGTGCGTGTTGTATGTCACATGGTGCATGTTGTATGTCGCATGATGCATGTTGTATGTTGCATGTCAAATGGTACATGTTGTGTGTCGCATGTTGCATGTCACATGGTGCATGTTGTATGTCACATGGTGCATGCTGTATGTCGCATGGTGCATGTTGTATGTCACATGGTGCATGTTGTATGTCGCATGGTGCATGTTGTATGTCGCATGGTGCATGTTGTATGTCACATGTTTTATGTCACATGTCGCATGGTGCATGTTGTATGTCGCATGGTGCATGTTGTATGTCGCATGGTGCATGTTGTATGTCGCATGATGCATGTTGTATGTTGCATGGTACATGTATGTCACATGTTGCATGTTGTATGTCGCATGGTGCATGTTGTATGTCACATGGTACATGTTGTATGTCGCATGTTGCATGTCACATGGTGCATGTTGTATGTCGCATGGTGCATGTTGTATGTCGCATGGTGCATGTTGTATGTTGCATGTTGTATGTCACATGTTGCATGGTGCATGTTTTATGTCGCATGGTACATGTTGTATGTCACATGTTGCATGTCACATGGTGCATGCTGTATGTCGCATGGTGCATGCTGTATGTCACATGGTGCATGTTGTATGTCACATGGTGCATGTTGTACGTCGCATGATGCATGTTGTATGTCACATGTTGCATGTCGCATGTTGCATGTCACATGGTGCATGTTGTATGTCACATGGTGCATGCTGTATGTCGCATGGTGCATGTTGTATGTCGCATGGTGCATGTTGTATGTCGCATGTTGTATGTCACATGGTGCATGCTGTATGTCACATGGTGCATGTTGTATGTCGCATGGTTCATGTTGTATGTCACATGTCGCATGGTGCATGTTGTATGTCCCATGGTGCATGTTGTATGTTGCATGGTGCATGTTGTATGTCACATGGTGCATGTTGTATGTTGCATGGTGCATGTTGTATGTTGCATGTTGTATGTTGCATGGTACATGTATGTCGCATGTTGCATGTTGTATGTCGCATGGTGCATGTTGTATGTCGCATGGTGCATGTCACATGGTGCATATTGTATGTCGCATGGTGCATGTTGTATGTCGCATGTTGTATGTCACATGTCGCATGGTGCATGTTGTTTGTCGCATGGTGCATGTTGTATGTCGCATGGTGCATGTTGTATGTCACATGGTGCATGTTGTATGTCGCATGGTGCATGTTATATGTTGCATGATGCATGTTGTATGTTGCATGGTACATGTATGTTGCATGGTACATGTATGTCACATGTTGCATGTTGTATGTCACATAGTGCATGCTGTATGTCACATGGTGCATGTTGTATGTCGCATGGTGCATGTTGTATGTCACATGTTGTATGTCACATGTCGCATGGTGCATGTTGTATGTCGCATGGTGCATGTTGTATGTCGCATGGTGCATGTTGTGTGTCGCATGGTGCATGTTGTATGTCGCATGGTGCATGTTGTATGTCGCATGGTGCATGTTGTATGTTGCATGGTGCGTGTTGTATGTCGCACGGTGCATGTTGTATGTCGCATGGTGCATTTTGTATGTCGCATGATACATGTTGGATGTCGCATGGTACATGTTGTATGTCGCATGTTGCATGTCGCATGGTGCATGTTGTATGTCGCATGGTACATGTTGTATGTCGCATGTTGCATGTTGTATGTTGCATGGTACATGTATGTCGCATGTTGCATGTTGTATGTCACATGGTGCATGCTGTATGTCACATGGTGCATGTTGTATGTCGCATGGTGCATGTTGTATGTCGCATGATGCATGTTGTATGTTGCATGGTACATGAATGTCACATGTTGCATGTTGTATGTCGCATGGTGCATGTTGTATGTCGCATGGTACATGTTGTATGTCGCATGTTGCATGTCACATGGTGCATGTTGTATGTCGCATGGTGCATGTTGTATGTCGCATGGTGCATGTTGTATGTTGCATGTCGCATGGTACATGTTGTATGTCACATGTTGCATGGTGCATGTTGTATGTCGCATGGTACATGTTGTATGTCACATGTTGCATGTCACATGGTGCATGTTGTATGTCGCATGGTGCATGCTGTATGTCGCATGGTGCATGTTGTATGTCACATGGTGCATGTTGTAAGTCGCATGATGCATGTTGTATGTCGCATGTTGCATGTCGCATGTTGCATGTCACATGGTGCATGTTGTATGTCACATGGTGCATGCTGTATGTGGCATGGTGCATGTGGTATGTCGCATGGTGCATGTTGTATGTCGCATGTTGTATGTTACATGTCGCATGGTGCATGTTGTTTGTCACATGGTGCATGTTGTATGTCGCATGGTGCATGTTGTATGTCACATGGTGCATGTTGTATGTCGCAAGGTGCATGTAATATGTTGCATGATGCATGTTGTATGTTGCATGGTACATGTATGTCGCATGTTGCATGTCACATGGTGCATGCTGTATGTCACATGGTGCATGTTGTATGTCGCATGGTGCATGTTGTATGTCGCATGTTGTATGTCACATGTCGCATGGTGCATGTTGTTTGTCGCATGGTGCATGTTGTATGTCGCATGGTGCATGTTGTATGTCACATGGTGCATGTTGTATGTCGCAAGGTGCATGTAATATGTTGCATGATGCATGTTGTATGTTGCATGGTACATGTATGTCACATGTTGCATGTTGTATGTCACATGGTGCATGCTGTATGTCACATGGTGCAAGTTGTTTGTCGCATGGTGCATGTTGTATGTCACATGTTGTATGTCACATGTTGCATGGTGCATGTTGTATGTCGCATGGTGCATGTTGTATGTCGCATGGTGCATGTTGTATGTCGCATGTTGTATGTCACATGTCGCATGGTGCATGCTGTTTGTCGCATGGTGCATGTTGTATGTCGCATGGTGCATGTTGTATGTCACATGGTGCATGTTGTATGTCGCATGGTGCATGTTATATGTTGCATGATGCATGTTGTATGTTGCCTGGTACATGTATGTCACATGTTGCATGTTGTGTGTCACATGGTGCATGCTCTATGTCACATGGTGCATGTTGTATGTCGCATGGTGCATGTTGTATGTCACATGTTGTATGTCACATGTCGCATGGTGCATGTTGTATGTCGCATGGTGCATGTTGTATGTCGCATGGTGCATGTCACATGGTGCATATTGTATGTCGCATGGTGCATGTTGTATGTCGCATGTTGTATGTCACATGTCGCATGGTGCATGTTGTTTGTCGCATGGTGCATGTTGTATGTCGCATGGTGCATGTCACATGGTGCATGTTGTATGTCGCATGGTGCATGTTATATGTTGCATGATGCATGTTGTATGTTGCATGGTACATGTATGTTGCATGGTACATGTATGTCACATGTTGCATGTTGTATGTCACATAGTGCATGCTGTATTTCACATGGTGCATGTTGTATGTCGCATGGTGCATGTTGTATGTCGCATGTTGTATGTCACATGTCGCATGGTGCATGTTTTATGTCGCATGGTGCATGTTGTATGTCGCATGGTGCATGTTGTATGGCGCATGGTGCATGTTGTATGTCGCATGGTGCATGTTGTATGTTGCATGGTGCGTGTTGTATGTCGCATGGTGCATGTCGCATGGTGCATTTTGTATGTCGCATGGTGCATGTTGTATGTCGCATGGTACATGTTGTATGTCACATGTTGCATGTCGCATGGTACATGTTGTATGTCGCATGTTGCATGTCGCATGGTGCATGTTGTATGTCGCATGGTACATGTTGTATGTCGCATGTTGCATGTCACATGGTGCATGTTGTATGTCGCATGGTGCATGCTGTATGTAACATGGTGCATGTTGTATGTCGCATGATGCATGTTGTATGTTGCATGTCAAATGGTACATGTTGTATGTCGCATGTTGCATGTCAGATGGTGCATGTTGTATGTCACATGGTGCATGCTGTATGTCGCATGGTGCGTGTTGTATGTCACATGGTGCATGTTGTATGTCGCATGGTGCATGTTGTATGTCGCATGGTGCATGTTGTATGTCACATGTTTTATGTCACATGTCGCATGGTGCATGTTGTATGTCGCATGGTGCATGTTGTATGTCGCATGGTGCATGTTGTATGTCGCATGTTTTATGTCACATGTCGCATGGTGCATGTTGTATGTCGCATGGTACATGTTGTATGTCGCATGATTCATGTTGTATGTTGCATGGTACATGTATGTCACATGTTGCATGCTGTATGTCGCATGGTGCATGTTGTATGTCGCATGGTACATGTTGTATGTCGCATGTTGCATGTCACATGGTGCATGTTGTATGTCGCATGGTGCATGTTGTATGTCGCATGGTGCATGTTGTATGTTGCATGTCGCATGGTACATGTTGTATGTCACATGTTGCATGGTGCATGTTGTATGTCGCATGGTACATGTTGTATGTCACATGTTGCATGTCACATGGTGCATGTTGTATGTCGTATGGTGCATGCTGTATGTCGCATGGTGCATGTTGTATGTCACATGGTGCATGTTGTACGTCGCATGATGCATGTTGTATGTCACATGTTGCATGTCGCATGTTGCATGTCACATGGTGCATGTTGTATGTCACATGGTGCATGCTGTATGTCGCATGGTGCATGTTGTATGTCGCATGGTGCATGTTGTATGTCGCATGTTGTATGTCACATGGTGCATGCTGTATGTCACATGGTGCATGTTGTATGTCGCATGGTTCATGTTGTATGTCACATGTCGCATGGTGCATGTTGTATGTCGCATGTTGCATGTTGTATGTCGCATGGTGCATGTTGTATGTCACATGGTGCATGTTGTATGTTGCATGGTGCATGTTGTATGTTGCATGTTGTATGTTGCATGGTACATGTATGTCGCATGTTGCATGTTGTATGTCGCATGGTACATGTTGTATGTCACACGTTGCATGTCACATGGTGCATGTTGTATGTCGCATGGTGCATGTTGTATGTCGCATGGTGCATGTTGTATGTCACATGGTGCATTTTGTGTGTTGCATGATGCATGTTGTATGTTGCATGGTACATGTATGTCGCATGTTGCATGTTGTATGTCGCATGGTGCATGGTGCATGTCACATGGTACATGTTGTATGTCGCCTGTTGCATGTCACATGGTGCATGTTGTATGTCGCATGGTGCATGTTGTATGTCGCATGGTGCATGTTGTATGTTGCATGTTGTATGTCGCATGGTACATGTTGTATGTCGCATGTTGCATGTTGTATGTCGCATGGTGCATGTTGTATGTCGCATGGCACATGTTGTATGTCGCATGTTGCATGTCACATGGTGAATGTTGTATGTCGCATGTTGCATGTCACATGGTGAATGTTGTATGTCGCATGGTGCATGTTGTATGTCGCATGGTGCATGTTGTATGTTGCATGTTGTATGTCACATGGTACATGTTGTATGTTGCATGTTGCATGTCGCATGTTGTATGTCGCATGGTACATGTTGTATGTCGCATGGTGCATGCTGTATGTCGCATGGTGCATGTTTTATGTCGCATGGTGCATGTTGTATGTCGCATGATGCATGTTGTATGTCACATGGTGCATGTTGTATGTCGCATGGTGCATGTTGTATGTTGCATGATGCATGTTGTATGTTGCATGGTACATGTATGTGGCATGTTGCATGTTGTATGTCACATGGTGCATGCTGTATGTCACATGGTGCATGTTGTATGTCGCATGGTGCATGTTGTATGTCGCATGTTGTATGTCACATGTTGCATGGTGCATGTTGTATGTCGCATGGTGCATGTTGTATGTCGCATGTTGTATGTCACATGTCGCATGGTGCATGCTGTTTGTCGCATGGTGCATGTTGTATGTCGCATGGTGCATGTTGTATGTCACATGGTGCATGTTGTTTGTCGCATGGTGCATGTTGTATGTCACATGTTGTATGTCGCATGTTGCATGGTGCATGTTGTATGTCGCATGGTGTATGTTGTATGTCGCATGGTGCATGTTGTATGTCGCATGTTGTATGTCACATGTCGCATGGTGCATGCTGTTTGTCGCATGGTGCATGTTGTATGTCGCATGGTGCATGTTGTATGTCGCATGGTGCATGTTGTATGTCACATGTTTTACGTCACATGTCGCATGGTGCATGTTGTGTGTCGCATGGTGCATGTTGTATGTCGCATGTTTTATGTCACATGTCGCATGGTGCATGTTGTGTGTCGCATGGTGCATGTTATATGTCGCATGGTGCATGTTGTATGTCTCATGGTGCATGTTGTATGTTGCATGGTGCATGTTGTATGTCGCATGATGCATGTTGTATGTTGCATGGTACATGTATGTCACATGTTGCATGTTGTATGTCGCATGGTGCATGGTGTATGTCGCATGGTACATGTTGTATGTCGCATGTTGCATGTCACATGGTGCATGTTGTATGTCGCATGGTGCATGTTGTATGTCGCATGGTGCATGTTGTATGTTGCATGTCGCATGGTACATGTATGTCACATGTTGCATGGTGCATGTTGTATGTCGCATGGTACATGTTGTATGTCACATGTTGCATGTCACATGGTGCATGTTGTATGTCGCATGGTGCATGCTGTATGTCGCATGGTGCATGTTGTATGTCACATGGTGCATGTTGTATGTCGCATGATGCATGTTGTATGTCGCATGTTGCAAGTCACATGGTACATGTTGTATATCACATGGTGCATGCTGTATGTCGCATGGTGCATGTTAAATGTCGCATGGTGCATGTTGTATGTCGCATGTTGTATGTCACATGTCGCATGGTGCATGTTGTTTGTCGCATGGTGCATGTTGTATGTCGCATGGTGCATGTTGTATGTCACATGGTGCATGTTGTATCTCGCAAGGTGCATGTAATATGTTGCATGATGCATGTTGTATGTTGCATGGTACATGTATGTCACATGTTGCATGTTGTATGTCACATGGTGCATGCTGTATGTCACATGGTGCAAGTTGTTTGTCACATGGTGCATGTTGTATGTCACATGTTGTATGTCACATGTTGCATGGTGCATGTTGTATGTCGCATGGTGCATGTTGTATGTCGCATGGTGCATGTTGTATGTCGCATGTTGTATGTCACATGTCGCATGGTGCATGCTGTTTGTCGCATGGTGCATGTTGTATGTCGCATGGTGCATGTTGTATGTCACATGGTGCATGTTGTATGTCGCATGGTGCATGTTATATGTTGCATGATGCATGTTGTATGTTGCATGGTACATGTATGTCACATGTTGC
The DNA here is from genome assembly GCF_032444005.1 of Ranitomeya imitator. Taxonomy (NCBI): domain Eukaryota; kingdom Metazoa; phylum Chordata; class Amphibia; order Anura; family Dendrobatidae; genus Ranitomeya; species Ranitomeya imitator. The sequence continues at coordinate 644,757,976 of NC_091283.1, read as the reverse complement.
ATGTTGTGTGTCACATGGTGCATGCTCTATGTCACATGGTGCATGTTGTATGTCGCATGGTGCATGTTGTATGTCACATGTTGTATGTCACATGTCGCATGGTGCATGTTGTATGTCGCATGGTGCATGTTGTATGTCGCATGGTGCATGTTGTATGTCGCATGGTGCATGTCACATGGTGCATATTGTATGTCGCATGGTGCATGTTGTATGTCGCATGTTGTATGTCACATGTCGCATGGTGCATGTTGTTTGTCGCATGGTGCATGTTGTATGTCGCATGGTGCATGTTGTATGTCACATGGTGCATGTTGTATGTCGCATGGTGCATGTTATATGTTGCATGATGCATGTTGTATGTTGCATGGTACATGTATGTTGCATGGTACATGTATGTCACATGTTGCATGTTGTATGTCACATAGTGCATGCTGTATGTCACATGGTGCATGTTGTATGTCGCATGGTGCATGTTGTAAGTCACATGTTGTATGTCACATGTCGCATGGTGCATGTTGTATGTCGCATGGTGCATGTTGTATGTCGCATGGTGCATGTTGTATGGCGCATGGTGCATGTTGTATGTCGCATGGTGCATGTTGTATGTTGCATGGTGCGTGTTGTATGTCGCATGGTGCATGTTGTATGTCGCATGGTGCATTTTGTATGTCGCATGGTGCATGTTGTATGTCGCATGGTACATGTTGTATGTCACATGTTGCATGTCGCATGGTACATGTTGTATGTCGCATGTTGCATGTCGCATGGTGCATGTTGTATGTCGCATGGTACATGTTGTATGTCGCATGTTGCATGTCACATGGTGCATGTTGTATGTCGCATGGTGCATGCTGTATGTCACATGGTGCATGTTGTATGTCGCATGATGCATGTTGTATGTTGCATGTCAAATGGTACATGTTGTGTGTCGCATGTTGCATGTCACATGGTGCATGTTGTATGTCACATGGTGCATGCTGTATGTCGCATGGTGCATGTTGTATGTCACATGGTGCATGTTGTATGTCGCATGGTGCATGTTGTATGTCGCATGGTGCATGTTGTATGTCACATGTTTTATGTCACATGTCGCATGGTGCATGTTGTATGTCGCATGGTGCATGTTGTATGTCGCATGGTGCATGTTGTATGTCGCATGATGCATGTTGTATGTTGCATGGTACATGTATGTCACATGTTGCATGTTGTATGTCGCATGGTGCATGTTGTATGTCACATGGTACATGTTGTATGTCGCATGTTGCATGTCACATGGTGCATGTTGTATGTCGCATGGTGCATGTTGTATGTCGCATGGTGCATGTTGTATGTTGCATGTTGTATGTCACATGTTGCATGGTGCATGTTTTATGTCGCATGGTACATGTTGTATGTCACATGTTGCATGTCACATGGTGCATGCTGTATGTCGCATGGTGCATGCTGTATGTCACATGGTGCATGTTGTATGTCACATGGTGCATGTTGTACGTCGCATGATGCATGTTGTATGTCACATGTTGCATGTCGCATGTTGCATGTCACATGGTGCATGTTGTATGTCACATGGTGCATGCTGTATGTCGCATGGTGCATGTTGTATGTCGCATGGTGCATGTTGTATGTCGCATGTTGTATGTCACATGGTGCATGCTGTATGTCACATGGTGCATGTTGTATGTCGCATGGTTCATGTTGTATATCACATGTCGCATGGTGCATGTTGTATGTCCCATGGTGCATGTTGTATGTTGCATGGTGCATGTTGTATGTCACATGGTGCATGTTGTATGTTGCATGGTGCATGTTGTATGTTGCATGTTGTATGTTGCATGGTACATGTATGTCGCATGTTGCATGTTGTATGTCGCATGGTGCATGTTGTATGTCGCATGGTAAATGTTGTATGTCACACGTTGCATGTCACATGGTGCATGTTGTATGTCGCATGGTGCATGTTGTATGTCGCATGGTGCATGTTGTGTGTTGCATGATGCATGTTGTATGTTGCATGGTACATGTATGTCGCATGTTGCATGTTGTATGTCGCATGGTGCATGTTGCATGTCACATGGTACATGTTGTATGTCGCCTGTTGCATGTCACATGGTGCATGTTGTATGTCGCATGGTGCATGTTGTATGTCGCATGGTGCATGTTGTATGTTGCATGTTGTATGTCACATGGTGCATGTTGTATGTCGCATGGTTTATGTTGTATGTCACATGTCGCATGGTGCATGTTGTATGTCGCATGGTGCATGTTGTATGTCACATGGTGCATGTTGTATGTTGCATGGTGCATGTTGTATGTTGCATGTTGTATGTCACATGTTGCATGTCGCATGTTGCATGTCACATGGTGCATGTTGTATGTCACATGGTGCATGCTGTATGTCGCATGGTGCATGTTGTATGTCACATGGTGCATGTTGTATGTCGCATGTTGTATGTCACATGGTGCATGCTGTATGTCACATGGTGCATGTTGTATGTCGCATGGTTCATGTTGTATGTCACATGTCGCATGGTGCATGTTGTATGTCACATGGTGCATGTTGTATGTTGCATGGTGCATGTTGTATATCACATGGTGCATGTTGTATGTTGCATGGTGCATGTTGTATGTTGCATGTTGTATGTTGCATGGTACATGTATGTCACATGTTGCATGTTGTATGTCGCATGGTGCATGTTGTATGTCGCATGGTAAATGTTGTATGTCACACGTTGCATGTCACATGGTGCATGTTGTATGTCGCATGGTGCATGTTGTATGTCGCATGGTGCATGTTGTATGTCGCATGGTGCATGTTGTGTGTTGCATGATGCATGTTGTATGTTGCATGGTACATGTATGTCGCATGTTGCATGTTGTATGTCGCATGGTGCATGTTGCATGTCACATGGTACATGTTGTATGTCGCCTGTTGCATGTCACATGGTGCATGTTGTATGTCGCATGGTGCATGTTGTATGTCGCATGGTGCATGTTGTATGTTGCATGTTGTATGTCACATGGTGCATGTTGTATGTCGCATGGTTCATGTTGTATGTCACATGTCACATGGTGCATGTTGTATGTCGCATGGTGCATGTTGTATGTCACATGGTGCATGTTGTATGTTGCATGGTGCATGTTGTATGTTGCATGTTGTATGTTGCATGGTACATGTATGTCTCATGTTGCATGTTGTATGTCGCATGGTGCATGTTGTATGTCGCATGGTACATGTTGTATGTCACACGTTGCATGTCACATGGTGCATGTTGTATGTCGCATGGTGCATGTTGTATGTCGCATGGTGCATGTTGTATGTCACATGGTGCATGTTGTGTGTTGCATGATGCATGTTGTATGTTGCATGGTACATGTATGTCGCATGTTGCATGTTGTATGTCGCATGGTGCATGTTGCATGTCACATAGTACATGTTGTATGTCGCCTGTTGCATGTCACATGGTGCATGTTGTATGTTGCATGGTGCATGTTGTATGTCGCATGGTGCATGTTGTATGTTGCATGTTGTATGTCGCATGGTACATGTTGTATGTCGCATGTTGCATGTTGTATGTCGCATGGTGCATGTTGTATGTCGCATGGTACATGTTGTATGTCGCATGTTGCATGTCACATGGTGAATGTTGTATGTCGCATGGTGCATGTTGTATGTCGCATGGTGCATGTTGTATGTTGCATGTTGTATGTCACATGGTACATGTTGTATGTTGCATGTTGCATGTCACATGTTGTATGTCGCATGGTACATGTTGTATGTCGCATGTTGCATGTCACATGGTGCATGTTGCATGTAGCATGGTGCATGCTGTATGTCGCATGGTGCATGTTTTATGTCGCATGGTGCATGTTGTATGTCGCATGATGCATGTTGTATGTCACATGGTGCATGTTGTATGTCGCATGGTGCATGTTGTATGTTGCATGATGCATGTTGTATGTTGCATGGTACATGTATGTGGCATGTTGCATGTTGTATGTCACATGGTGCATGCTGTATGTCACATGGTGCATGTTGTATGTCGCATGGTGCATGTTGTATGTCGCATGTTGTATGTCACATGTTGCATGGTGCATGTTGTATGTCGCATGGTGCATGTTGTATGTCGCATGGTGCATGTTGTATGTCGCATGGTGCATGCTGTTTGTCGCATGGTGCATGTTGTATGTCGCATGGTGCATGTTGTATGTCACATGTTGTATGTCACATGTTGCATGGTGCATGTTGTATGTCACATGGTGCATGTTGTATGTCGCATGGTGCATGTTGTATGTCGCATGTTGTATGTCACATGTCGCATGGTGCATGCTGTTTGTCGCATGGTGCATGTTGTATGTCGCATGGTGCATGTTGTATGTCACATGGTGCATGTTGTATGTCGCATGGTGCATGTTATATGTTGCATGATGCATGTTGTATGTTGCATGGTACATGTATGTCACATGTTGCATGTTGTGTGTCACATGGTGCATGCTCTATGTCACATGGTGCATGTTGTATGTCGCATGGTGCATGTTGTATGTCACATGTTGTATGTCACATGTCGCATGGTGCATGTTGTTTGTCGCATGGTGCATGTTGTATGTCGCATGGTGCATGTTGTATGTCACATGGTGCATGTTGTATGTCGCATGGTGCATGTTATATGTTGTATGATGCATGTTGTATGTTACATGGTACATGTATGTCACATGTTGCATGTTGTATGTCACATGGTGCATGCTGTATGTCGCATGGTGCATGTTGTATGTCACATGTTGTATGTCACATGTTGCATGGTGCATGTTGTATGTCGCATGGTGCATGTTGTATGTCGCATGGTGCATGTTGTATGTCACATGTCGCATGGTGCATGCTGTTTGTCGCATGGTGCATGTTGTATGTCGCATGGTGCATGTTGTATGTCGCATGGTGCATGTTATATGTTGCATGATGCATGTTGTATGTTGCATGGTACATGTATGTTGCATGTTGTGTGTCACATGGTGCATGCTCTATGTCGCATGGTGCATGTTGTATGTCGCATGTTGTATGGTGTATGTTTTATAGTGTATGTTGTGTGTTGTATGTGCACACAGTGTAGACGAGTCCGGCTCTGCTACATCTGGATGCCTGACATCCAGATGTAGCAGATCCTGTAGATGGTCGCCGGATATAACTCTCCAGCAATCACCTACACTGCAGCAGTCTCACAATCAGCTTATCAGCTGTTTGTGAGAACCCGACTAGTGACCGGAGATAACTCCCGGTCACGTGCACGGTAGTTCTCGTGATAAGATAAGTTATCGCGAGAACTGCAGTGGACGAGGGACTTCCGGCGGCGGGGCTGGTGAGCCGGCATGGACATGCGTAGTAAGCTGCGTTTACGCAGTTACTACGCATATGACTAATCATTAGATACGGTTTTACCGCATCTACTGATAGTCTACGGTAAATTTACGGCACATTGTAAACAGACATGCTGCGTTCTGAAAAGACACGCCGCATGTCCGTTTACGCGGGTCTGCCGCCTGCGTGTTTTATTGCATAGTGGAGACGGGATTTCATGAAATCCCCTCCACTATGCTGTAACATCTGGACGCAACGTCAAACACGCAGCGTTTCCTGAACATGGGAACATACCCTTAACCCCTTCCCAACCTTTGACGCACCATATGCGTCATGAAAACCTGTGCCAATCCGACCTGTGACGCAGCATATGGGTCATGGCCGGATTGGGCTCCTGCAGGCCGGGTGAAAGGGTTAACTGTAATATCACCCGGCCTGCAGGGACGGGGGGAGTTGTACTTTAGCCCGGGGGGGGGGGGGTGGCTTTGCCCCCCCGCCCACCGTGGTTACAATCACTCTGATTGGCAGTTGAAAGTGACGTTTCACTTTCACTTTCAATCACAGCGATAGTAATATTTCACCAAAGAAAATTGGTGAAATATTACAATCCAGCCATGGCCGATGCTGCAATAGCATCAGCCATGGCTGGAGATCGCAATCTGCCCCCCCACCGCCACCGATCACCTCCCCTCCGGTCCTCCATCCGGTAATCTAGTGTCCCCCGCTACTTTCCGTCCTCCTGTCTGCTCCCCCTGATGTCCGCTCTCCCCCCGCTGTCCGATCACCCCCCCCTCATACTTACCGACCTGTGTCCCTCCCGGTCTCCGTCCGCGTGTTCGATGGGCGCCGCCATCTTCCAAAATGGCGAGCGCATGCGCAGTGCGCCCGCCGAATCTGCCGGCTGGCAGATTCGTTACAGGTATATTTTGATCGCTGTGACAGGTTCTATCACAGAGATAAAAATAAGAAAAATAATAAATACCCCCCCCCCTTTATCACCCCCATACATAGGGACAAAAATAAAATAAATATTTTTTTTTTCTCTTTGCCCCACTAGGGTTAGGGTTGGGGTTAGGGTTAGGGTTGGTTCACACTGCGTCTAAGCAGTCCGTTAGATGGACTACGTTACACTGCGGCATAAATGTGGTGTAACGTAGTCCGTTACGGCCGCCATTGACAGCAATGTCAGACGCATCACTAGCGCACGCCCATGGGCGTGTGCTAGGGATGTGCCGTCATTGAGTGACGGACCCGGAGACGCGGGCTGCAGCGTTTCCGGGTCCGTCACTGCTAGCGCAGATAAAGCTAGCTGATGCTCTATCTGTGCTAGCGCGATGCATACGTCGGCACTTGCACTAGCAGAAGGCCGTTAGCATATGTGCTGAACGGGCTGCTGCTAGAGCAGTGTGAACCTGGCCTTAGGGTTAGAGTTATGGCTAGAATTAGGGTTAGAACTAGGGTTAGGGTTAGAATTAGGCTATGTGCACACGGTGCCGATGTGGCTGCGGATCTGCAGCGGATTTGGCTGCGGATCTGCAGCGGATTAGGCTGCAGATTCGCAGCGGATTTGGCTGCGGAGCCGCAGTGGATTTGGCTGCGGATCCGCAGCGGATTGGCCGCTGCGGATTCGTAGCACTTTTCCATCAGGTTTACAGTACCATGTAAACCTATGGAAAACCAAATCCGCTGTGCCCATGGTGCGGAAAATACAGCGCGGAAACGCTGTGTTGTATTTTCCGCAGCATTTCAATTCTTTGTGCGGATTCCGCAGCGTTTTACACCTGTTCCTCAATAGGAATCCACTGGTGAAATCCGCACAAAAAACACTGGAAATCCACGGTAAATCCGCAGGTAAAATGCAGTGCCTTTTACCTGCGGATTTTTCAAAAATGGTGCGGAAAAATCTCACACGAATGCGCAATGTGGGCACATAGGATTAGGGTTAGGGTTGGAATTAGGGCTAGGGTTGGAAATAGGGTTAAGATTAGGCTGTGGTTAGGGTTATGGTTAGGGTTAGGGGTGTGTTGAGGTTAGGGTTGGGATTACGGTTAGGATTAGGGTTAGGGTTGGGATTAGGGTTAGGGGTGTGTTGGGGTTAGGGTTGTGGTTAGGGGTGTATTGTGGTTAGGGTTGTGACTAGGGTTATGGCTAGAGTTGGGATTAGGGTTAGGGGTGTGTTGTGGTTAGTGTTGGAGTTAGAATTGAGGGGTTTCCACTGTTACAGCACATCCGGGGTCTCCAAACACAACATGGCGCCACCATTGATTCCAGTCAATCTTGCATTCAAAAAGTCAAATGGTGCTCCCTCCCTTCCGAGCCCCGACGTGCACCCAAACAGTGGTTTACTCCCACATATGGGGTACCAGCATACTCAGGACAAACTGGGCAACAATTATTGGGGTCCAACTTTTCCTGTTACCCTTGTGAAAATAAAAAATTGCTTGCTAAAACATAATTTTTGAGGAAAGAAAAATGATTTTTTATTTTCACGGCTCTGCGTTGTAAACTTCTGTGAAGCACTTGGGGGTTCAAAGTGCTCACCACATATCTAGATAAGTTCCTTGGGGGGTCTAGTTTCCAAAGAGGGGTCACTTGTGTGGGGGTTTCTACTGTTTAGGCACATCAGGGGCTCTGCAAACGCAACATGATGCCCGCAGACCATTCCATCAAAGTCTGCATTTCAAAAGTCACTACTTCCCTTCCGAGCCACGACGTGTGCACAAATAGTAGTTTACCCCCACATATGGGGTATCAGTGTACTCAGGACAAACTCGGCAACAACTTTTGTGGTCCAATTTCTCCTGTTACCCTTTTGAAAATAAAAAATTGCTTGCTAAAACATCATTTTTGTGGAAAGAAACATGATTTTTTATTTTCACGGCTCTGCGTTGTAAACATCTGTGAAGCACTTGGGAGTTCAAAGTGCTCACCACATATCTAGATAAGTTCCTTAGGGGGTCTAGTTTCCAAAGTGGGGTCATTTGTGGGGGGTTTCTACTGTTTAGGCACATCAGGGGCTCTGCAAACGCAATGTGACGCCCGCAGACCATTCCATCAAAGTCTGCATTTCAAAAGTCACTACTTCCCTTCCGAGCCCCGACGTGTGCCCAAACAGTGTTTCCCCCCCACATATGGGGTATCAGCGTACTCAGGACAAACTGGACAACAACTTTTCGGGTCCAATTTCTCCTGTTACTCTTGTGAAAATAAAAAATTGTGGGCTAAAAAATTTTTGAGGAAAGATAAATGATTTTTTATTTTCACGGCTCTGCGTTATAAACTTCTGTGAAGCACTTGAGGGTTTAAAGTGGTTAACACACATCTAGATTAGTTCCTTGGGAGGTCTAGTTTCCAAAATGGGGTCACATGTGGGGGAGTTCCAATGTTTAGGCACACAGGGGCTCTCCAAACGCGACATGGTGTCAGCTAACAATTAGAGCTAATTTTTCATTCAAAAAGTCAAATGGCGCTCCTTCCATTCCGAGCCCTGCCGTGTGCCCAAACAGTGGTTTACCCCCACATGTGAGGTATCAGTGTACTCAGGAGAAATTGCCCACTACATTTTAGGATCCATTTTATCCTTTTGCCCATGTGGAAATGAACAAATTGAGGCTAATAGAAATTTTTTGCGAAAAAAAGTACTTTTTCATTTTTACGGATCAATTTGTGAAGCACCTGGGGGTTCAAAGTGCTCACTATGCATCTAGATAAGTTCCTTGGGGGGTCTAGTTTCCAAAATGTGGTCACATGTGGGAAAGCTCCAATGTTTAGGCACACAGGGGCTCTCCAAACGCGACATGGTGTCCGCTAATGATTGGAGCTAATTTTTCATTCAAAAGTCAAATGGCGCTCCTTCCCTTCCGAGCCTTGCCGTGTGCACAAACAGTGGTTTACCCCCACATATGAGGTATCGATGTACTCAGGAGAAATTGCCCAACACATTTTAGGATCTGTTTTATCCTGTCACCCATGTGAAAATGAAAAAATTGAGGCTAAAATAAATTTTTTGTGAAAAAAAAGTACTTTTTCAATTTTACGGATCAATTTGTGAAGCACCTGGGGGTTCAACGTGCTCACTATGCATCTAGATAAGCTCCTTGGGGGGTCTAGTTTCCAAAATGGGGTCACTTGTGGGGGAGCTCCAATGTTTAGGCACACAGGGGCTCTCCAAACGCGACATAGTGTCCGCTAAAAATTGGAGCCAATTTTTCATTGAAAAAGTCAAATGGCGCTCCTTCCCTTCCGAGCCCTGTCGTGCACTCAGGACAAATTGTACAATAAATTTTGGTGTCCAGTTTCTCTTTTTACCCTTGGGAAAATAAAAACATTGTTGCTAAAACCTCATTTTTGTGACTAAAAAGTTAAATGTTCATTTTTTCCTTCCATGTTGCTTCTGCTGCTGTGAAGCACCTTAAGGGTTAATAAACTTCTTGAATGTGGTTTTGAGTACCTTGAGGGGTGCAGTTTTTAGAATGGTGTCACTTTTGGGTATTTTCAGCCATATAGACCCCTCAAGCTGACTTCAAATGTGAGGTGGTCCCTAAAAAAATGGTTTTGTAAATTTTGCTGTAAAAATGAGAAATCGCTGGTCAAATTTTAACCCTTATAACTTCCTAGCAAAAAAAAAATTTGGTTCCAAAATTGTGCTGATGTAAAGTAGACATGTGGGTAATGTTATTTATTAACTATTTTGTGTCACATAACTGGCTGGGTCATGAAGGGGTTAAAAAGATTAATGCCGGGTCACACACACAGATCATGGTTTTTGCCATCTGTACATTTCACAACATGGATAGAGGGTTAGTTTTTAGTGTGGGGCCTTTGACCCTAAACATTGGCACAGAGAACTCATATACTATGTGGTTATAACTGTCAGCAAAGTGTGGCATCTACTATGTGTTAATTCATAGTTTTGATGCCTTCAGTGTGAATTTACAATTTTCATAGTTGTTCTGCCTTCCTCCACGTATGATGCTGTGTGGATTCTAGCATACGGCTAAACCTTCATCCACTGCTTCAGTGAACAGACTGTATAGGTTCTTAAGTTTATATTTATTGAGATGGTGAACGATGAACAACAATAGTGGATGATATTGTGAGATATGCGATATAATGGATGATCAGGTAAAAACTACAAAGGAAATAACAGTGCATCAGTACTTGGCACATTACAGCATGTTGCAGGATACAATAACATGAATAACAGAGAGATTAGAGAGCTAACACTGAACACAGGATAAGGCAGATACACAGTTATCACGGCTATCTTAGGGCAAGTTCAGGCTGTTAGCATTGTATTACTTTATACAGGCAAACATCTATCTGCATACAGAGAAACAGCAATGTGAAACAAAGCACAACATGCCTAACTACACAGTCTGCTTCACAGTGGCTGTCTAACTGTTCTAACATAATACACACATGTAAGTACATTTGTGCCTCACCGGAATCCGATTATCAAGAGCAATAATCTGCAGGAAGAGGGCCAGGAACATGTGTGTAAGACTCAAGGTCCGGGAGAAAATGGCTACTCTTGCCCGGGAAACCAGGGGGCGGTTCTAGTCAGAACACAGGCTTAAAGCGATATGCTCCTGAATATAGAACAGGATAAATGTGTACCTAATGACCTTTAATGGTGACAACTGGTACTACATTGTGAATCAACATGCTGCACATTAATGGGCAGAACACTCCCCACTTGGCATCAACGGATGCCACTATTTGGTTCTTTTAGGGAAAATAACAATTTAAGTTCAGTAACTGGCCTGAGGAACAGTTTGTTCTCCCCAAGCTTAAACACTCTGACCTTTACTTTGCGCACCTTCCCGTCCTTGCTGGGAAAGAGCTTGGTGATTAGGCTGAGTGGCCACTCATTTCGATGCGACTGACTGTCTTTGATGAGTTCAAAATCGCCAGGTTGGATGTTTGGGTGATCTTTCTGCGACTTTGTCCTGATTTGCAGGGTGGAGAGATATTGCTTTTTCCATCTGTCCCAAAAGACATTTGACATGCTTTGTACAACATGAAGTATTGTAACCTTGGATCTTTCCAGGTTGGGAGTGGTAAGTGCATAATTGCAGTGATGCCAACCTTTATAAGGTGTCTGGCATGCAGGTAGTGCTGACTTGTAGGACTGGGCTACATGACGTAGACAAGCGATGGCTCCAACAAGTGACTTTCAGGTTGAGAACTTGATGAGCCGATGAGATTTGAGGTGTTGACTTGAAATCACTGTATGTAGAACAGACACTCGAGGACGGAGCCTTCGTCGGTATCTGGATCCACTAGCTTGAATATATCAGGCCTGCTGATGTGGGGCATCAAACGGTTCAAGGAGGCAGGGCCTGTGAACCATGTAGTGTCCTTAAGATGACTTGGTGCAATGGATCTAGACGCATGATCTGCAGGATTGTGGTGAGTAGGCACGTAGTGCCACTGATTAGCGCAGGTGGATCTTCTTATCCTCAGTACCCGGTTGCTGACGTAGACATAGAAGCATCGCATTTCATTGCAGATGTATCCCAGTACCACTTTGCTATCGGTGTAGAACTCTGCATCTTTGATCTCCAGATTCATCACATCTGAAATAAGCTCAGCCAACTCAACTGCAAGGACGGCAGCGCAGAGTTCCAGTCTGGGTATCGTGTGTTCACGGAGTGGCACCAGTTTAGTACAGCTCATCACAAACCCGATATGGTATTGTTCATTCTCGTCTATGGTTTTGAGATACGCTACTGCTGCGATCGCTTTGACTGATGCATCACAGAAGATACAACGTCTTTGTGTTTTGACTTCTGTGAATGGCACAGGAGCATAAGGTCGTTTCACATGAAGGTGAACACACACATGTATGTACATTTGTGCCTCACCGGAATCCGCTTATCAAGAGCAATAATCTACAGGAAGAGAGCCAGAAACATGTGTGTAAGACTCTAGGTCCGGGAAAAAATGGCTACTCTTGCCCGGGAAAGCAGGGGGGTGGTTCTAGTCAGAACACAGGCTTAAAGCAAAATGCTCCTGGATACAGAACAGGATAAATGTGTACCTACTGACCTCTAATGGTGACAACTGGTACTACATTGTGAATTAACTTGCTGCACATTAATGGGCAGAACAATAGTCATGAAAATACAGAAAAATCTTAAAATGAGAACCTGTGTCCAAACTTTTGGTCTGTACTGTATGGGGGCTCATTACTCTGTATGGAGCACTATGTGGTGCCCATAATACTGTATGGAGCTATATGTAGGGCTCATTATTCTGTATGGAGCACTATGTGGTGCCCATAATACTGTATGGAGCATTATATAGGGCTCATTTTTCTGTATGGAGTACTATGTTGTGTCTATAATACTGTATAGAGCATTATATGGGGCTCATTATTCTGTAAGGAGCATTACATGGGGCTCATTATTCTATATAGAGCACTATGTGGTGTCCATAATACTGTATGGAGCATCATATGGGGCTCATTATTCTGTAAGGAGCATTACATGGGGCTCATTATTCTGTATAGAGCACCATGTGGTGCCCATAATACTGCATGGAGCATTACATGGGGCTCATTATTCTGTATGGAGCACTATGTTGTGCCCATAATACTGTATGGAGCTACAGTATATGTAGGGCTCATTATTCTGTATGGAGCACTATGTGGGGCCCATAATACTGTATGGAGCATTATATGGGGTCCATTATTCTGTATGGAGCAATATATGGTGCTCATTATTCTGCATGGAGCACTATGTGGTGCCCATAATACTGCATGGAGCATTATATGGGGTCCATTATTCTGTATGGAGCAATATATGGGGCTCATTATTCTGTATGGAGCACTATATGGTGCCCATAATACTGCATGGAGTATTACACGGGGCTCATTATTCTGTATGGAGCAATATATGGCGCTCATTATTCTGCATCAAGCATTATGTGGTGCCCATAATACTGTATGGAGCATTATATGGGGTCCATTATTCTGTATAGAGCAATATATGGCGCTCATTATTCTGCATCAAGCATTATGTGGTGCCCATAATACTGTATGGAGTATTACATGGGGCTCATTATTCTGTATGGAGCACTATATTGTGCCCATATTACTGTATAGAGCAATATATGGGACTCATTATTCTGCATCGAGCATTATGTGGTGCCTATAATACTGTATGGAGCAATATATGGGGTCCATTATTCTGTATGGAGCAATATATGGGGCTCATTATTCTTCATGGAACACTATGTGGTCCCCATAATATGGTAGGCACGGTACCGCATAGGGAATGTGCCTCTGACTGCGGAGCCCCTTATAGATGAAGCCAATAAGAACACCGTGCAGTGCCAATTCCCCCCTCACACTACTCCCACAGGTGATGCACTAATTGGGACGCCCAGCTGACCAACGGGAGGAGAGAGGAAGGGGTGGCCGGCCACACCCACAAGGGTTAAATCCAGGTGCCGGGGTCAGTTCCTTCCTCTTTCCCCCCGGCTGATCCTCTGGAAGCAATTGTCCCCGGATATCCCGTCTGCCATGTCTGACCCCGTGATCGAGGCCATACAGCGGAGAGCTGCACAGGAAGGTGAGCAATGGTTGCGATCCCTTATTTCTGGCCTGGGTGCTCACCTTCCTGTGCCCTCTCCTCACTCCCTAGCCTCCCCGTCGTCGTCCCCCAGGGCCCAGTCCTCCCATACACTTTCCCCCGGGGCCTCCTCCTCTCCTGCTGCCCCAGGGCTGCTATTCCCTCCTCCCTTGCCTGTGGGATCGCCCCTGTCCACTGCAGATGCCGGGGTCCACTCGCCAGTGTCGGGCCATCCGGGGCTCCCGTCCCCAGCCCCACGCACTTCTGGCCACGCGGGTACGGCGGCGCCTCCGGGCAGACGCTCTGGGCGCTCTTCCCGTCCTCCCGAGCGCCTGTGCGTCGGAGGGGAGCAGGCGCTTCCATCTCGCCGTGCTCCGTCCTCTGCCCCGCACGCAGCTTCAGGGGGTGCAGCAGGCGTCGCGCCGGCAGTACCGGGCACCGCGGCCCGCCGATGTCAGGCGACATGCCCCGGATCCCGGTCGCTTCCGGTCCATGCTCCTCAGACCGGGACCCAGCGCGCATGGCCGAAGCCCCGCCCACCAACAAATACCGGGCCAGCACTGCCGCTCAGAGTGCAGCGCGGGCCGGGATAGTTACGCCCACTTCCGGCCCCTCCATCATTCAGGCCCGGAGCGCCGGGCAAGTGCCCGCCGCCTCCCTATCTTCTGCGGCACTCCAGCCGCTCGGCGGGCCCGGGGGGCGGCGCGGTCAGTCAGCCCAGACGTGCCGCAGGTGCCCCGTAGCCCCGGAGAGCATCCCCTCACTGATGCCTGCCTGGCACCGTCAAGCTGGCAGGGACACGCCCACTTCCACCCACACTTCCTCCTGGCAGGCTCGCAGCGCCGCTCTTTACGAGGGACTGCCCGCTGCCTCCCCCGGCTCTGCAGAGCGACAGCCGCTCAGCGTGCTAGCGGTGCGGCGCCGCCAGACAGCCCGGGCGCGCCGCACAGCCCCCGCAACTGCAGGCAGACCCCCCTCCCTTCAGCCTGCTCGGCGCGGTTACCCCCCGCTCACCTTCGCCCCTGCACCTCCGGTGAGCACAGCGTTAGCCTGTGGGGCCCCTACACACCAAATCACCTGGAGGGGCGCCTCACAGGCTGCGCCGTCTGGCCCCACAAGCCAGATCCCGCTCATCCACCCACCAAACCAGCACGGATCATCCGCCAGCCGCGGCCTGGCCCACAACGCCCTTCCAGCAGGCATCGCGGTAATGCCTGCACGAGAGGTCGTGGGGTCAGGCCTTTCACCCAACAACGCGGTCACGGAGCGCGCTGATCGGGCCATCTCGTCCAACCAGCGCGCTCCGCAACCAGTACAGTGTGACAAAAACACGTGTGCACGCAACACACACACACCACTAATAAATGGCGCACCGCTGACACCCCCATACACCCAGACGCAGATGGAGCTGTTTATTACTCCCTCCATGGTCCCTTCCCCCACAACCCCGCCAGATATGGCACACAGCCAGCACGCCTCCATAACATCCCCTAACCACGACAGTCACAGGCGCATATGCCGCAGACCGTCCCCATCCTCCTCCGAAGATTCACAGCATTACGTACACGGCACCCCAAATCCCCACCATTCCCCCCACAGGCGCCGCACACATACGTATCGCCACAGATCCCAGTCCACTAGGTGGCGCTCACCGTCCACATCTGGACAGTCTGACAGTTCCGAGTGCCGCGAGAGGCGGTATCATAGAAGACGGCGCTCACCCCGAGGATCCATCGGGGCTGGAGCGACGCCAACAGCGGTAACCGCTCAGCCTCACATTGACATGGCGGGAGCGACACCATTAGCGGTAACGGCTCAGCCTCACATTGACATGGCGGGAGCGACACCATTAGCGGTAACGGCTCAGCCTCACACTAACATGGCGGGAGCGACACCATTAGCGGTAACGGCTCAGCCTCACATTAACATGGCGGGAGCGACACCATTAGCGGTAACGGCTCAGCCTCACATTGACATGGCGGGAGCGACACCACCAGCGGTAACGGCTCAGCCTCACATTAACATGGCGGGAGCGACACCATTAGCGGTAACGGCTCAGCCTCACATTAACATGGCGGGAGCGACACCATTAGAGGTAACGGCTCAGCCTCACATTGACATGGCGGGAGCGACACCATCAGCGGTAACGGCTCAGCCTCACATTGACATGGCGGGAGCGACACCATTAGAGGTAACGGCTCAGCCTCCCATTAACATGGCGGGAGCGACACCATCAGCGGTAACCGCTCAGCCACACGACGAGCCACGGCCGTCAATGGTCCCAGCTTTGGCTACCAGCAGGGGATACCTACCCTCAGGTCCCCGGGCTACCAATCTACCTTCCTGGGCTTCCTGCCAGCAAGTTACTACTACGATGGGAGTCGGAGTACCTCCACCACCGGGAGACACTCGGCCTGCGTCAGACAGCGGTAAGAGCTCTGAATCGAGCGAGCATCACGCCATACACATTACATGGGAAGGAGAATTAGCATCCACTATTAGGGCACTAGTCCACCAGCTGACTCGCCCTGCCGGACCAACCAACACAAGGACAGCTCAATCGGCTAGCCTTCACAAAGACGCATTTTTCTGCGGAATTAGTCCCCTAGGTACACACGTTGAACCAGAGATAAAGCAGAAAACATGGGATAACGATTAAGGGGATATATGGTCGCTATTGTCAGAAGACCAACAATCCGTAGATAAAGAGCGGAGGACAGGATTCGAAAGAAACAGACCTAAGTTCGTTCCCTTGGCTATGCCTCTATCCTAATAAAGAGGCCGCGCGGCAACTCGATTTCGGCTTTAAATTCGGTTTCTTTATCCCCTTTAACTTTATTCGCGAGACGAAATCAGCAGATAATCTTAAATCCGCTCGCGAATTTCCCGAGATCTGACGTACAAAAGAGATAGAGCTAGGCAGGATGGCGGGCCCATTTACATCACTGCCATTCAGTAATTTTAGAATCTCACCCCTGGGCATCGTCCCTAAAAAAGAACCGGGAAAATATCGGTTAATCCATCACCTCTCATACCCTAAAGGCGATTCGGTTAACGACTCGATACTCCCAGAAGAGGCATCAGTAACCTATGCTTCGTTTGACAGGGCAGTCGAGCTCGTGCGGACTGCTGGGCCCGGCGCCCTGCTGGCAAAATCGGACATAGAGTCAGCGTTCCGCCTACTACCCGTTCACCCTGAGTGCTTCCACCTGTTGGGTTGTAAGGTGGACCAGCTCTTTTACTTTGACATGTGCCTACCGATGGGCTGCTCCATCTCCTGTCACTACTTCGAGCTGTTCAGCACTTTTCTTGACTGGGTAGTGCGTCACGAAACCGGCAGCAATTCGACGGTCCACTACCTCGACGATTTCCTGTTCGTCGGGCCAAAAGACTCGAAACTCTGCTATTTCCTCCTACAAAAAATTTAAATTTCTAGCCAATCACTTCGGCGTACCTCTCTCAACGGAAAAAACGGTTGGCCCGTGTAATGTGCTGCCCTTCCTGGGCATAGAGATAGACACCAACGCAATGGTATTTAGATTGCCAGAGGATAAATTGCTGAAAACGCTGCCAACGGTCGAAGATTTCTGCGGGGTTAAAAAAGTCACCCTCCAACAGATGCAGTCCCTGCTAGGTTTGCTCAATTTTGCTTGCCGCGTAATGCCAGTGGGCAGAACCTTTTCACGCCGTTTATCGCTGGCGACGAAGGGCATCTCCCAGCCAGGCCATAGAATTAGGCTTACTCGCACACTGAAGGAAGATTTACTAGTCTGGAAAACATTCCTAAATTCCTACAATGGCCATACTTGCCTCATGTCTCAAGAAACGCCAAGCGAAGAGCTGGGGCTAGCAGCGGGTGGAAACCTCAGAGACGGGTTTGTGGCAATCTACCAAGACCAATGGTGCAAAGCGAGCTGGCCAGCCTCATGGGCCGCCGCCAATTGGGGCCGCGACCCAGCCCTGCTAGATGCCTTTGCGATCGTAGCGGCAGTGGAGCTCTGGGGCGCACAACTAGAGAACAGGAACATAAGATTCTCCACAAAACACCCCGGCACAGCAAAGAGCTTGAACAGCACGTCTTCTGCATCCCCACCTTTACTCGCGCTGCTACGCCGCCTGGCATTACTATGCCTGAGACACAACATCTGGTGTCGCGCCACATTTACGTCGGTTGATAATAACCTTGTTAACGGTCTGTTGTTTTCCGATTGGCAGGCCTTCAAAGCTATCCTTCCGACTGCGCATCCATCGGGTGTCCAGTGTCCAACACTCCTTTTGGACACAGTAGCAAATCAATGATGCCACTGA
Source organism: Ranitomeya imitator (assembly GCF_032444005.1). Classification (NCBI taxonomy): domain Eukaryota; kingdom Metazoa; phylum Chordata; class Amphibia; order Anura; family Dendrobatidae; genus Ranitomeya; species Ranitomeya imitator. The sequence continues at coordinate 644,739,742 of NC_091283.1, read as the reverse complement.
TCCGCGCATCAGTTACGCCGGCTACCTGGCAGGTTTACGGTAAGGCGTGGGACGAGTGGTGCTCACTAATTCACGGAAGACCAGTTGATAGGTGTGACCGGGCGAGATGCGAAGTGCTGGTCGATCTTTTGAATTTGCTCAGGCAAAGAGGCACGTCGGGAACATCGGCGCAGCGCCATCTCTCGGGAATAGCGTTTTTCTTCCAGCTTTTGGGGTGGGCAGACGGGACTAAATACTTTTTCATCAGACAAGCCGTAAAAGGCTGGAAAAGGCTCCAACCCTGTCAGGAGTGCCGTCGCCCCATTTCTTTGAGATTACTACACGATATTATCACGATTTCCCCTTCGGTATGCACCTCCCATTATGAGTCAGTCCTAGTGTCTGCCGCGTTTGCCATCGCATTTTTCGGGGCGCTTCGGATCAGCGAGCTGGTACCACGGTCAAAAACCTCACTAGACGGCGGATTAATCGATGAAGACCTCGTCATATGTAACGGTGCACTGCGCTTTAGGGTGCGCAAATCGAAATGCGATCCCGCCGGGAGAGGGACGTGGATCCTCGTTAAATCGTCGGATGGCCCCGTATGCCCACTAAACGTAGTGAAAAAATACACTGCTATGAAATGCGCGGGTAGATTTTTTCTGTCTCACGCCGATGACTCTCCCCTTACCAAATACCAGTTCCACACAATTTTCACTCGATGTCTCGAAGCCGCTAGCGTCGATCCGTCAGAATACGGGACACATTCTTTTCGTATAGGGGCTGCCACCGAGGCGGCTAAGGCTGGCATCCCCGAGGCCGAAGTTCAGCGTTTAGGTCGATGGAAATCCGCATGCTTCGCCAGATACATAAGACCCGAACTGCTTAAGTAACATATCTTGTCTTTTCCAGGCGCTAAAAAACCTGCAGTTTGGGTGGTTGGACATTCATACATCTGCTGGGCAAAGAAGTGGGCCGAACATCAGCCCGGGGGCGTGAATCTAGGTTTCAGGAACGTTGTGGTCAACTGGAAAGGGATAAGAGGCCTACAGTGGCCAAAAAATCTTCCCAAAAGTCATCAACATTGCTAAAAGGGCCAGAGGGCCGGTGATACTAGTTTTGCACGCTGGTGGCAACGATCTGGGAAAACGGAGAGGTATTGACCTCATTTCAACGATGACAGCTGATATCGAGCGTTTCTTCCACCTACTGCCCGATATGATACTGGTGTGGTCGGAGTTGGTGCCGCGAGCGGTCTGGCATGGGGCTAAGGACCCAAAGGGCTTAGAACGATCAAGAAAAAAGATCAACCTGAGAGTGGCAAGATTTGTAAAATCAAAATTCGGCATTGTAGTTCGCCACTACCAACTGGAAGGCGACAAATCAGGACTGCTGAGGCCCGACGGCATTCATCTCACGGGCATTGGGGCTCGATATATTTTTGGCAGGTTTACAAGACGGAATCGAACAGGCCCTAATGCTGATGGGTGGGGGTCGGAGTCACGTGTAGGTAGTACACATGATCCTCCGTGGCGGAAGTGGAGGGAGGGGCGAAGCTTCGAATCCGCTCATTGGCTGGCCGCCTGTCGGTCGCAGACTGGGCCCACGGCGATGAGCCCGTTGCGAAATGTAATTTGCCCCTCCCTGCTTATCAAATTAATAAACTGTGACCGACTAGTTCAACCCATCTAAGCCTGTTCGTGTTATCTTTTCGGGATTGGTGGTAGGGGGGAAGGCACTATTTACGACACACGGGTCTCCGTAGTCTGGTAGGCACGGTACCGCATAGGGAATGTGCCTCTGACTGCGGAGCCCCTTATAGATGAAGCCAATAAGAACACCGTGCAGTGCCAATTCCCCCCTCACACTACTCCCACAGGTGATGCACTAATTGGGACGCCCAGCTGACCAACGGGAGGAGAGAGGAAGGGGTGGCCGGCCACACCCACAAGGGTTAAATCCAGGTGCAGGGGTCAGTTCCTTCCTCTTTCCCCCCGGCTGATCCTCTGGAAGCAATTGTCCCACCCTCCCTCCCTTACATATTTGCTAATGTTTTTGTGACATTTTAAAATATTTTTTATATACTTGAACCTTAATGCTGACGATAATTATACTGTTAATTTTAAGTCACAGCGGAAGTGGAGGGAGGGGCGAAGCTTCGTAGCCGCTCATTGGCTGGCCGCCTGTCGGTCGCAGACTGGGCCCACGGCGATGAGCCCGTTGCGAAATGTAATTTGCCCCTCCCTGCTTATCAAATTAATAAACTGTGACCGACTAGTTCAACCCATCTAAGCCTGTTCGTGTTATCTTTTCGGGATTGGTGGTAGGGGGGAAGGCACTATTTACGACACACGGGTCTCCGTAGTCCTGTATGGAGCATTATATGGGGCTCATTATTCCGTAAGAAGCATTACATGGGGCTCATTATTCTGTATAGAGCACTATGTTGTGCCCATAATACTGTATGGAGCATTAGATGGGGCTCAACATTATTGCACGGTGAAGACACTGAGCTTGAACTGTGGTGACCTCATCACTGACTTTTACCCACAGTGCTGAGGTCACCGCAGTTCATCCCCTACTGGGAATGCAGCCGCACTGACTGGAGGTGACCATGATGATGTCACCGCTGGTCAATGATGCTGCGCTTGCAGCAGCTCATTCACCAGTGGTTCTCAGCCTGGACGGCTGCATCTTGGCACCGTCCAGGTTAAAAACTATTAATCTCCCAGACATGGATTACGGCATGGGACAGAATGACGGATAGGTGAGGGATATTGTTGTTTTTTATTTTTGGTTTATTACAGGAGACGAGGGATTCAGTGGAATTAGGCGTAAGGTGGGTATAACTGTGTTTGTTATTTTTAAATAAAAATGGAAAAGTGTGTTTTGTTTTATCTAATATATAATTGCCTAGAATACTACTTCCTGCAATTTGTGCCAACTTCCGTGGCTTTGTCCGGAGCTAATGTCTGGAGCTAATGTCCGGAGCTAATGTCCGGAGCTAATGTCCGGAGATTAATTGCCTAGAATACTACTTCCTGCAATTTGTGCCAACTTCCGTGGCTTTGTCCGGAGCTAATGTCCGGAGCTAATGTCCGGAGCTAATGTGCGGAGATAATGTCCGGAGCTAATGTCCGGAGCTAATGTCCGGAGATAAGTGACGTCAACAGTGTCCAGTGTCTGATTGGTTGCCGCCTGCTGCGAGCGACCAATCAGAAACGTGCCGTACTGTGACACACTCCGCCCGCCATTTTGGTGTGATTTTTGAATTTTTACCTCACAGCAAGTTTCTACTGCGTGGAGGCGGGCCCAGTGACGTTGCTCTTCAAGCTCCTGCCGAATTTCGTCAAAAAAATGATAATACCATTACCAAAACTATATATATTTAGTTGTGAAGTGGTTCAGTGACATTTTCACACCAATTTTGAACTTTTGTTTGGTGTTTTCTCCATATACTGCCTATTATTCACTGACTGTTATACTGAGAGACTGCCGTTTATTAACCTCTTCTTTGCCACATTGGGTATATTGCTCTATTATTTGCCACATAAGGACATTGTCCATTATTGCCCAGCAATTTCTCTGCAATATAAACTGCCTATTTATTAATATCTGCATTCTTGCAAAGAACTATTGCCTATTATTAACTGGCTATTTTCCTACTACCTGACACTGCCTCTTATTAACCTGTTGTTTGCCACCACCACGCTTAAAGCTGTTTAGCTTAGCCAACATGAGCTCTAATAGTAAGGATACTAATGACACAGAGCCCAAAGCTGCTGATGGCGCACGTAAGATTAGGTCTGATAGAAAGTATACTAATAATGCAGAGCAAAAAGACGCCGATGCCGCACGTAAGCGCAAACAGCGTGCTAACAAGAGTACAGAGGATAGATGCAAGCGCATGGACACTGTTAAGTATACTAATGACACAGAGTCCAAAGCTTATGATGGCGCACGTAAGATCAGGTCTGATATAAAGTATGGTAATGATGCAGAGCGAAAAGCCGCCGATGCCGGATGTAAGCGCAAACAGCGTGTTAACAAGAGTACAGAGGATAGATGCAAGTGCCTGGATACTGTTAAGTATACTAATGACACAGAGCCCAAAGCTGCTGATGGCGCACATAAGATCAGGTCTGATATAAAGTATGGTAATGATGCAGAGCGAAAAGCCGTCGATGCCGCACGTAAGTGCAAACAGCGTGTTAACAAGAGTACAGAGGATAGATGCAAGCGCCTGGATACTGTTAAGTATACTAATGACAGAGAGTCCAAAGCTGCTGATGGCGCACGTAAGATCAGGTCTGATATAAAGTATGGTAATATACAGACAAAAGAAAAGAGTATGTAGACGGCACCAGGCTCAAAATGCACTAACTCTTCACAACAAGGAAGCACAGTGTCTCCACGGGAGTCATGCAGCAAGCACAAATAAAGCAGGATACGGGGGTGCTTCACAAGAAAAAAACCAAGTCCAGTCCATATAGTAACGAAGAAAATGTGGCACTCACCCAGAAGAACTGCTGAATTAGTTTTATTTATTCATCGTGCGGTAAAACAAAACATTTTTGGAGAGGAGGCTGGGATCGGGTGATGGTGCGGGGAGAAGGAAAAAAGGACAAAAGTATGGTAATGATGCAGAGCGAAAAGCCGCCGATGCCGCACGTAAGCGCAAACAGCGTGCTAACAAGAGTACAGAGGAGAGATGCAAGCGCCTGGACACTGTTAAGTATACTAATGACACAGAGTCCAAAGCTGCTGATGGCGCACGTAACATCAGGTCTGATAATAAGTATACCAATGACGCACAGCAAAAAGACACCGATGCCGCATGTAAGCGCAAACAGCGTGCTAACAAGAGTACAGAGGATAGATGCAAGCGCCTGGACACTGTTAAGTATACTAATGACACAGAGCCCAAAGCTGCTGATGGCGCACGTAACATCAGGTCTGATAATAAGTATACCAATGACGCTGAGCGAAAAGCCGCCGATGCCGCACGTAAGCACAAACAGCGTGCTAACGAGACTACAGAGGACAGACATAAGCGCCTGGACACTGTTAATGCTGCTTGCAATAAACGCATTACTAATGAGTCTTTTGAGGACAAAACTAATCGATTAAGTAATAAAGCTGCTGCTGCACGCTCTCAAAGTTGCAAACATAATATTTCCACGTCCTCAGTCATAGATTCTGCCCACAATACAGCTTCTTTGTCTCCATTCATAGAATGTGTGCACACTGTTAAGTCTGCTTATAAAACATGCTTCACACCTGACTCTTCTAAGGCAACAAACAAACCATTACCAAATGCAGTTGGTGCACGCCGTGAATGGCGCAAAAAAAACGCTTGCACCTCCATATTAATAAACTCTGACCACAATACACCTTCCAACTCCTCAGTGATTGAATCTGTGGACAGTGAAGATCCTCTACCAGGTCCACACTTTATATATGTTGGCTTACAGAAACATTCCAATGCTCTGTTATCACAACCTGTACCTCAACATCCTACAGGTTTTACTAATGATGACAGTACCATAGTAGAACACTCCTGTGGTCCTATGAACTATTTATGTGAACATTGTCAAGCATTACATTTTAATGCTGAGATACCAGCAGATAAAAATTTTACTCTGTGTTGTCACAAGAGTAAAGTGCATATACCTATACCCCAATATCCCGAGGTCTTTAAACGATTGCTGACAGGGGAGAGTGAGTTCAGTAAGAATCTCATGGAAAATATTCGTAGTATTAACAGCTCATTTGCTTTCGCCTCCATGGGTACCAATATATCCCCTCCACCTGGACATGGCCCTTACTGTTTCCGTATACATGGACAAATATATCATCGTACTGGAACTCTACATCCCAGTGATGATCAAGTTCCAGCTTATGCCCAACTGTATATTTTGGATACCGCTACCGCGAATGAACAACGTTTAAACTGTGAACAAAATCAAAAATGTCATCCCACTTTGATGAGTATAATTGCTCTTCAGTTAGCCAATGTGAATCCCTTTGTTGCTGCCTACAAAATGTTACGAGATGTGGAACATGAAGAACATCTTAAAGCTGAAGCTAATGGCACTCTCATGCCAAATATCATCATGGCCCTTAAACAAGATCGGAATCAAGACCCTCGCCGATATAATAATCCAACTGTCAATGAAGTTGCTGTCGTATTTGAAAATGACAATGGAGAGCCACCATTTAATCGTGATATTTTAATACATTTACAACCGGACCCCAAAAATCCTTTAGCGCCAAGAACACAACAGGTCAGCATTCTACACAGTAATTTAGATGCTTTACTCTATCCTTTATTTTTCCCTTACGGAGACCAGGGCTGGCATGATGGCCTCAAGCAACAAGGGCAAAGTCCACGCAGAGTTACACAACTGCAATATTACTGCTATGTGCTGTCTGTCCGTAATCAGTTTAATCCACTCCTGAATGGTGGCAAACTCACTCAGCAGTACTTAGTGGATGCTTATGTGAAAATCGAGGCAAATCGCCTAAATTATATCCGTCAACACCAAAAGGATTTGAAAGTAGAGGATTATTGTGTACTCCAGGAACATCTCCAGAAAAAATCCATTGAGAAGGGCATCCCCATTGGAAAAACGGTCATTTTACCATCTTCGTTTGAAGGCAGTCCCAGGAATATGCAGCAGCGGTACCAGGATGCCATGGCTATTGTGACTAAATATGGTCGTCCTGATCTATTCATCACCATGACCTGTAATCCGAAATGGAATGAGATTACTGAGAATTTGGAACCTTGGCAGTGTGTGGAATATAGACCTGATTTGGTGGCACGTGTTTTCAAAATAAAACTGGAAGCACTCTTAAAAGACATTAACAATGGATTATTTGGGAAAGTTTGCGCTATGGTTCATGTAATTGAATTTCAAAAACGTGGCCTTCCACACGCTCACATTTTGATTATTCTGGACAGCAACTCCAAATTAAGGACTGAGGAGGACATAGACAATACAGTGTGGGCTGAAATTTCCAATCCTACCCACTACCCTCAGCTCCATAAAATTGTTCTCCAACATATGATTCATGGTCCGTGTGGAGAACACAACCCAAATTCTCCCTGTATGGATCTAGGGAAGTGTACAAAAGGTTTCCCTAAAGATTTGCAACCAAGAACCATCATAGCTAAGGACGCCTATCCTACTTACCGCAGACACTTTGGCCCATCTTTTCAACACCATTCTAACATGATTGATAATTCGTGGGTGGTTCCATATAATCCGTTCCTGCTATTAAAATACAAGTGCCATATAAATGTCGAAGTTTGTGGTTCCATTCAGGCTGTGAAATATTTATTTAAATATGTCTACAAAGGACATGATAAAGCCAATCTTGAAATCTGCCAGACTAACATCCAACATGATGAAACACACCAATTCATGGATTCAAGATATGTCAGTGCACCAGAGGCAGCTTGGCGAATATTCTCATATCCAATGCATAAACAATCTCATAGCATCATTCGCCTTGCTGTACATCTACCGCATTCTCAGCCACTCTATTTTCATGAGGATGACTCTATTGGAAACATCAAACAAAAGCTCATCAAAATTCTACACTTATGGCCTACTTCAAGCTTAATCAGAACGACCATCATGCTCATATTTATTTATACCGTGAAATTCCCGAAAACTATGTTTGGAAAGAAGGTTCTTGGGAAGTTAGAAAGCGAGCAGGTGGTTCTGTGATTGGACGAATGTATACTGTCAGTGTGAAAGACCAAGAACGCTACTATTTAAGATTGTTATTGTTATATGTCAAAGGTGCAACCAGTTTTGACAGCATAAAAACTGTACACGAGTCACACATGAAACCTTCAAAGATGCGGCATTAGCTCTTGGCTTACTATTTGATGATAGTCTGTGGAGAAATACATTACTTGATGCCAGTATTCTCAACATGCCAGCAGAGCTACGTGACATGTTTGCCTACATTTGTATTTTTGGTCCTCCAGCTAAACCTCGGGACTTATGGGATGAATTTAAGGAACACTTTGTAGAAGACTACTGCCATGCATACCACTCCGACACTCTGGAGTGTGTCAATTGTGAAGGCTATGCTATGACAGATGTCCAACATGTTCTTAAAGCTCATGGCAAAACTTATATTGATTTTAATTTGCCACGTCCAGTCAAGAAACAACACCTCCTCCCACAGTATGATAAAGATTATGAGTTATCAGCAGCTGCTGAAATGAAAGCTACTCTAAATGAGGACCAACTTTTTGCTTTTGATGCTATCACTCAAGCTTTAGAAGACACTAATTCTACAGCAAAGTGTTTTTTCCTTGATGGTCCTGGTGGCAGCGGAAAAACGTACCTATATCATCTACTCCTACATCAGCTAAGAGGACAAGGAGACATTGTGTCACCTGCTGCCACTACTGGAATTGCCGCCAACTTGCTACAAGGTGGACGAACCATTCATTCTCTTTATGGGATTCCAATTCCTGTGAATGAAACATCTGTTTCCAGGATTAAGAATGATACCGATGCAGCAAAAGATTTGCACAGCACTAAACTTTTTATTATTGATGAGTGCACAATGCTATCCCAATATGCATTGCATGTCATTGATAGAGTTTTACGTGATGTCATGACAACAAATGTAGCTCACAAAGAAAAAACACCGTTTGGAGGTAAAGTGATTGTTTTTGGAGGCGACTTTAGACAATGTCTTCCTGTCATCCCTCATGTGACAAGAACTGATGTTGTAGAGAGCTGTATAAAATATTCACAACATTGGCAACATTTTACTCGCCTGCCACTTATTAACAACATGCGCTCCATTGATCCTCACTACAGCAGTTGGTTGCTTCAACTGGGAAATGGTGAACTATCTAATGAACATAACCTTGGAGATGATGTAATTGAAATTCCTCCAGACATGGTATGTACTGGCTCTTTAATAATTGAAATTTTTGGAGATAATCTTTGTATTGATGTGAATGACACCGAAAGTATAAATACAGCTGCATCTCATGCAATTTTATGTCCAAAAAATGAGGACGTTGAGAAAGTCAATTCCCAAGTCATGGATTTATTGATAGGTGACTATACTGAATATATCAGTGATGATTCCATCGATCCTGATGAAGCTGATGACCTCGATCAATACCCACTTGAGTTTTTGAATTCACTAACACCAACTGGTATGCCTTCACATCGGCTGAAACTTAAAATTGGCACCATTGTCATGTTATTACGTAATGTGAACACGAACAAAGGTCTCTGCAATGGTACGCGGCTCATTGTCACTGCCTTACATGCCAATATCATACTGGCTAAAGTAATTAGTGGGTCAGCAGCAGGAAATGTGGTATTCATTCCACGAATTGATTTGTGTCCATCAGAGACTGGATTACCTTTTAAATTAAGACGGAGACAATTTCCCATCAAGCCCGCATTTGCAATGACCATAAATAAATCTCAAGGCCAGACCCTCCATCGAGTTGGCATTTATCTACCAGAACCTGCTTTTGCCCATGGTCAATTGTATATTGCTTTTTCCAGGGTGAAGCAATGTTGCAATGTGAGGGTTAAAGTGGTTAATACACCACTTCAAGGACAATTATTGGCTGATAGTACTAAAGTCTTCACACGTAATATTGTGTACAAAAATATTTTAGTTTAAACTTAATTTTCTTTTTTTTCATTATTCAGTTTTTCTAATAACATAGACAGCAATAGGCAAATTCTATGTGTAGAGATAAGGAAAAAAATAAATAAATAAAAAAAAATTAGTGTAGCCATAGACATATAGATTTTAAGTACTTATGTAGGAAATACGTATATAGCATACGTACTCATTAGCATATAGGGTTAATAACTCTATATCATATCTACATAAATTTAGAAATATGATATATCAATACATATTTTTATAGGTAAGTAGAACACACATTAAGTACAAGATGTAAGATGTGTATCATTCAAATGCCTGTAGTATTTGGTGATAGGAACCTGTATTTGAAGCTCCAGCAGTATAGCTGCTGAGAGATTTCATTTTGTTTTTAAAAAGGGTGAGGTTTTTGTGAACAGGTAAGAGACGGGTGGGATGGCTGTTCACACACATCTCTATCTTCAGGTGTGTTCTGTACATAGAAATAGATATATAGATAGGTACATTTTTAGATAGATAGGGAAAGAATAGAGATTTTGCTTTCACATCAACATTTTTCTGCTATTTGGAGAATTTATGGTGGAAAAAAGGCTATTTCTGCACTTCCTGCCTAAGGGCTGAGCCACGCCACTCTTGCTGTAAGTTGCATGCAATGTATACGGAATTTGTACTTCACTTGCGGCAGGTGCGGCACATGTGGTTTCTGCTGTTTTCGCCACAAAATCTCCACTTACCAGTGTTTTTGTTGTGGCTGCATTTAATGCAATTGCCGAAGCCGCGTTTGCTGCATTTACTGCAAGTTAACTCCAAGCTTCATCTACATTGCATGGCACTTGCTGAAAGTGTGCTGTAGGTCAGTTCTTTGGTGCCAAGTGTGGAAGTTGTATTGTTTTTAACATTACTTCTGCAAATATCAGAAACATGCAGATGTGAAAGAGGTCTGAGTATTAAGAAATAGGAATCAGTTAGTTAGGACCCATCAGTTCAAAGGCTACCGTGATGTGGTTGATGGGCATGCTTATATTAGCCCATCGGTGTACTATGAACGTTGATTTCTTAAATTTTACACTTCTGTAAAAATAAACACAAAAAATTTGGGTACACAAAAAGGCTTTTATTTCTGTTGTACCTATTAGAATTATTTAAAATGAAGGCTTAGCTAAGCCCAAGAGATGATTAAAAACGTTTCATACCAACCCATCAGATGTAAAATTACTGTGAAAATACCTGATGGGCACACAAGTATGCGCCAGTATGGGTACTAAGAGCCTTTCCACATAATAATGAAATATTTTAAAATGTCATAGAACATACCAATATACATAGTTATTGATACATATTATTTATTATTTACATTATTGTTCTTAAGCAAAGAACCGTTGTTGTGGCATTTGCCACAACACGCAAAGTTGTCGTCTGATGTCTTTCATCCCTCCCCTCATAAGCATGTTCATGGATCCTGTGTAACTGTACCTTAAATAACAAGAATTGTCAAGAGCTGGTGAGTGCAGCCATTTTTTGTTCTTTCTTACTATTATTTATTAATTGTATTATTCTTACATTTGAATAAATAAAGTATATATGGATTCTAGACTCCCGATTCTTTAGAATCGGGCTGCCATCTAGTTTCTAATAAAAGACTTTATTCTGGCTGTGTCTTTATTTACCATATAACTTTAGAATTAGTAATGGAGAGGTGTCTTAGACCTACGACTTACGGTGGATGCCACGTCCTTTCAGACCACACACACAGGCTCCAGATTCTCCTTAAGGGCACCCGCCGGATATTTATACAAGCCCTGAGACACTGTCTGTGTCCACCATCCCCCATGAATCTACTGAGATCTCACAATCCTGGGGTCTGCCTGGTGTCAACCATATCTTATTACTGTGACTGAGGAAGGTCCGAATATTAGGACCGAAACGTTTCTGTTGTTTAACGTGGACACAATTAAACCACTGACCAAAAGCTAAGTTAGAGTGCTGTTTTTTTTTTTACTACAATTTGTAGTACAATTTCAATCTCCCTACAATGATCTCAGGACAAGTATGGCAGCAATAAAAAGGACTGCTGCACACAAAAGTGTGGACAAATAAACTAGATAACTGTGCAGAAAGGAGCAACAGGATTTTTGCTTTTAAAAAAGCAGTTGGTTTGCACAGCGGTGTGCAAACAGCAATGCAGCTATCAGGGAGCCTTATAAGGCAGCCTAATAAGCTACAGAGCTGATGCACAAAAATATAAACTCCACTGTCCCTGCAAGGAAAAGGTGGTGTTGGACAGTGGAAATCGCTACAGCACAAGCAGTTTCGGAGCTTAATCTTCCCTCCCACACTATATCCCTTCTTCTGATGAAGCTGCGGCAACTTCTCCCTATGCTACGATCGGCAGAATTAAGATGGCGGCTGGCGTGCACGCCCCTTTATAGCCCCTGTGACGCCGCAGAAAGCAAGCCAATCACTGTCATGCCCTTCTCTAACATGGTGGGGACCGAGACCTATGTTATCACGCTGCCCACACTCTGCGTCCTCCTTCATTGGCTGAAAAATGGCGCAAAGATCGCCGACCTCATGGCCGATCCCACACTAGGATCGGGTCGGGTTTCATGAAACCCGACTTTGCCGAAAGTCGGCGATTTTTGAATTTGTCCGATCCGTTTCGCTCAACCCTACTGTGCACAGGTCCTATCCAGGATGCTAATGGATCGCTCCCACATAAGGGCAATGGGGTACTCGGTACTGGGTCCTTCAGTTCCCTCAGCGAGGATGTCACGGTGGCCCAACCCAGACCGTGGCCCTATGAGGGGCGCCCAATAAAAGGCAGAGTTCATAGATAACGGTAGTGTTCGTGACGCCACCTGTGGTATTCGATCAGAGTCACCGACGCTGCTTAGGGGTCCGCTGGGGTGATGGAATGGCAGCTAGATGGTATACCTTCCCACAGGTGAAGTATATCCCCAGGGCTTCCCAGAAATGTAGATGTTAATGGTGGATGGTGCAAGGCGCTGTGAATAACGAGGACACAATGGGTGCAGTCTCTTTACCTTTACTGAAGGCTTCAGCAGCCATAGTCCAGAGTGCCGGATGAGAGGGTAGGCAGGGTCCGGCCGGTCTGATGGCATTTCCAGAGTCCCCTTATCCAGGTGGAAATCACGTGACCGCGACGTCATCGAAGGTCCTTCACTCACTGCATTCTTAGGAACGGAGGCAGACGCTTGCAGCGCTGAGAGCCAGGGGCCGTCCGAGGGTGAGTATATCCATATTTTTACATGAATATGGATCCCAGGGCCTGAAGGAGAGTCTACTCTCCTCCAGACCCTGGGAACCACACGCCGAATAAGATGGCTGGGCGTATAAGATGACCCCCGTCTTATACGGCGGGTATATCTCAAATTCCATATTTTATATGGAAAAGTTGGGGGTCGTCTTATACGCCCAGTCATCTTATACACCAGAAAATACGGTACTTTGAAGTGGACCTTTTGTGCTAACAGAAGCTGAAGACCTTTGGGGACATGCCTAGGTCACTAGTTATGAAGAAAAACATGGACTTTACAAAGAAAAAACCCATTCCAGGACAGAGATTTATCCCTGGGAAAACTGATGACTCATCTCCCTCCTTGTCTATGGGGAGGAAGACAGCTAAAAGGGCCACCGATGCAGGACTAAAGAAGAATACCTTCACTAGACTCACCACCTCCAGTCTGAATGGACATAAGGCACCAGGAGCGACGCCGACTAATCCAGTGCAGGGAGAGAAAAAACCCGGCTTACAAGCAGCTCAGGCATTAGCTGCTGGAGAGGTGCCAGATCGCCGGCAGACAGCAGCATCACCAGGGACAACGAAGAGGAGCGACGTGACTTCGTTGGAGAAAGGTATCAGGACTCCACTAACTTACCGGGACCCGTGGAGTAGGAAGCAGAACAACTCGTCTCCCTCCTCGCCGGCTGTCATCAAGGAGAATAGACACTGGGGATCCAGCGCAGCGACGGAGAAGGAGATGAAACTGGCGCCGGGACTGAAACTTCTTGGGAATCCCCCTACTTCTATGGCGGAGGTAAGTCTCTCCGGAGGCCTGTCCGTCCGCCAGGAATCCGGGGGAACTTCACTCTGGTCTGCAATGCACACATTGGGAAGGAAGGACAAGACACGCACTACCAGCCAGCTGACCCCAGATGCGGTGAGTAAAACATGGCTTCAACACTGTGGTGGTCTGCACTAAATCCCCATACAAAAAACTTAAAGGGAACCTGTCACCCCCCAGGCATTTTTTTAATTCTGCATTCTGTTAAGGTGGCTCTTTTAGTTGGGGTCCCTGCCAACGTTGAACTATTCGTTTTTAGAATTTGCCTTTCCTACCTGTAGTTTGTCAGGGGGATATGTCTTTCCCCCCTGACACAAACACCTCCCAGCCATAACTCAGGGCCTCTGTGCGCCGGGCGCCGCCCCACTTCCTTCATTAACGTCCGCAGCGCCTGCGCTGTAAGTTTTTTTTTCAGGCATGCGCAGTTTGCACTGCCGTTCCACTCCCATCACATGATGGGAACTTATAGCGTAGGCGCCGGTCACGTTAGTGAAGGAAGTGGAGGCGGCGTCCAGAGCACGGAGGCCCTGAGTGATGACTGGGAGGCGTTTGTGTCAGGGGGGAAAAACTACAGGTAGGAAAGGCAAATTCTAAAAACAAATAGTTCAGCGTTGGCAGGGACACCAACTAAAAGAGCCACCTTGACAGAATGCAGCATTAGTGCTGCACAAGATGGCTCTTTTAGATAAAAACGCCTGAGGGGGGTGACAGGTTCCCTTTAAAAATCATGGGGCTTATGCAGGGGGACAAATTCTTTGGGTAGCCACCAGACAGAAGTCTGTTCATCACAGAGGCTGTATTGCAAAAACTAAACCATTCACAAGACACGACAGTTGAGTGTGATGGCAGCTGGGCAGCCCTTCTCTAAAGTAGAGACATGTGCCATCTCTAAAGAAATAAATATTAATCCCAAAATTAAGGGGAAAGTGCCTCAGGACACAAATTACAAGTGGGAACTGTGTGATGTCACAATAGATGGCACTGTTGATGATACATGACTGAGTGACACTGTAAGTCCTCCTACAGAGCGTTATGAGAAGGAGCAAACATACTATAAAGCAAGGGAATTTGCCACCTTTGTCTCAAATTCCTTTGATAATAAAAACGACGCAACTCCCTTTAATAATTCCTCCTTCCATATTGGATCAGTCTCTAATGACATACTGTATATATACACACACTGCCCTTCAGTAACACACACACCGCCCTTCTGCTAATATACATACACACACTGCCCCTTTTCAAAATACACACACAGCCTGTCTGCAAAATATTATATACTAGATGGTGGCCCGATTCTAACGCATCGGGTATTCTAGAATATGCATACCCACGTAGTATATTGCCCAGCCACGCAGTATATTGCCCAGCCACGTAGTATATTGCCCAGCTACGTAGTATATTGCACAGCCCACGTAGTATATTGCCCAGCCACGTAGTATATTGCCCAACCACGTAGTATATTGCCCAGCCATGTAGTATATTGCCCAGCAACGTAGTATATTGCCCAACCACGTAGTATATTGCCCAGTCATGTAGTATTTTTGCCTAGTCACGTAGTATATTGCCCAGCCACGTAGTATATTGCCCAACCACGTAGTATATTGCCCAGTGACGTAGTATATTGCCCAGCCACGTAGTATACTGCGCAGCCACGTAGTATAGTGCCCAGTTACGTAGTATATTGCCCAGTTACATAGTATATTGACTAGTGACATAGTATATTGCACAGCAACGTAGTATACAGCACAGATCCACGTAGTATATTGCACAGCGACGTAGCATACAGCACAGAGCCACGTAGAATATTGCCCAGTCACGTAGTATATTGCCCAACCACGTAGTATATTGCCCAGCCATGTAGTATATTGCCCAGCAACGTAGTATATTGCCCAACCACGTAGTATATTGCCCAGCCACGTAGTATATTGCCCAGCCACATAGTATATTGCCCAGCCACATAGTATATTGCCCAGTCACGTAGAATATTGCCCAACCATGTATATTGCCCAGCCACATAGTATATTGCCCAGCCACGTAGTATATTGTAGTCACGTAGTATATTGCCCAACCACGTAGTATATTGCCCAGCCATGTAGTATATTGCCCAGCAACGTAGTATATTGCCCAACCACGTAGTATATTGCCCAGCCACGTAGAATATTGCCCAGTCACGTAGTATATTGCCCAGTCACATAGTATATTTCCCAACCACGTAGTATATTGCCCAGCCATGTAGTATATTGCCCAGCAACGTATTATATTGCCCAACCACGTAGTATATTGCCCAGTCACGTAGTATATTGCCCAGTCACGTAGTATATTGCCCAACCACGTAGTATATTGCCCAGTGACGTAGTATATTGCCCAGCCACATAGCATATTGCCCAGTTACATAGTATATTGCCTAGTGACATAGTATATTGCGCAGCCACGTAGTATATTGCCCAGTTACGTAGTATATTGCACAGTGATGTAGTATACAGCACAGAGCCATGTAGTATATTGCACAGCGAAGTAGTATACAGCACAGAGCCACGTAGTATATTGGCCAGTCACGTAGTATATTGCCCAGCTATGTAGTATATTGCCCAGCCAGGTTTGTCACAGTTTAAAAAATAAAAAATAAACATATACTCACCTTTCCGAGGGCCCCTTGTAGTCCACGGCAGCTTCCGGTCCCAGGGTTGGTATGAGCGCAGGGCCTGTGATGACATTGCGGTCACATGACCGTGACGTCATGGCAGGTCCTTCTCGGGCAGGCGCGCAGGGCCTGTGATGACGTCGCGGTCACATGACCGTGACGTCATGGCAGGTCCTTCTCCCATACCATCTTTGCCACCGGAACCTGCAACGGAAGATGGCGGCCGGCGCGAGCGACTACGGAGGGCGAGTATAGCAGGTTTTTTTTTTTTTAAATTATTTTTAACATTACATTTTTTACTATTGATGCCGCATAGGCAGCGTCAATAGTAAAAAGTTGGGGACACACAGGGTTAATAGCGGCGGTAACGGAGTGCGTTACCCGCAGCATAACGCGGTCCGTTACCGCTGGCATTAACCCTGTGTTAGCGGTGACCGGAGGGGAGTATAAGGGCGACAGGCACTGACTGCGGGGAGTAAGGAGCGGCCATTTTCTTCCGGACTATGCCCGTCGCTGATTGGTTGCAGCAGCCATGACAGGCAGCTGGCGAGACCAATCAGCGAATGAATAACCATAACAGACAGACAGACAGAAGGACAGACGGAAGTGACCCTTAGACAATTTTTTTGTAGATATACACACTGTCCCTCTGTAAAACATACATACACATAATGCCCTCAGCAAAAAAGATATATACACACACACACGTACACACACAGACCCTCTGCAAAAAATATATATATATACACACACTGCCCCTCAGTAAAACATATACACTCAGCTCTCCTGCAAAATGCACATACACAGTCCCCCTGTAAGATATTATATATATACACACAGAAACACTGTCCTTCTGTAAAACGTACATATGTAACGCCCTCCAGGGCCGTGGGCCACTCGGTACCGGGTCCAGTACTTAAGGGGACGTGTCACGGCGGTGACTCGGTCCGTGGCCCTGGGGGCCCATGTAAAAGGGATATTGATTAATGTTTATGTTCGTGACGCCACCTGTGGTATTCGGTCAGTAGGGACTGATGCTGTTTAAAGGGGTCCTCTGGGGTGATGGTATGGCAGGTAGATGGTATAACTTCCCACAGGTGAAGTAGGTCCCCAGGGCTCCCGGTGTACAGGTGAAGATGGTGAATGGTGTGATGAAGAAAGAGGACACAGGTTTGCAGTCTCTTTACCTGGTTTACTGTAACTTCAGGCAACCGCAGTTCAGGGCACCGGACAACAGGTACAGACAGGAACCAGCCAGCTTGGAGGCGACTTGAGAGTCCTCTCACCAGGTGGAGATCAAAGCCTTCCTAAAAGTGCGGTGATTCCTTACTGCCTAAGGCTTCAAAAAAGGTCCTCACAGTTCCTCTCTGTCCCCATAAAGGTTAGGACACAACCCTTTTGATAGGTGAACTGGGTCATTTTACAGGGTCTCTATCACGACCCGGGCCCTCTATCTATCACTGTGTCTCCTGGGTATCAATGCGTACAGGTGATCTACAATCCAGCTGTCCTGCCGGTTTCTGCTATGCCACTATATAGTTCAGCACGGCCACGGTCTTCCGGCTATCGGAATCTGCACTAGCCAGGGAGGTAGCCCCTTCTCAGCTCTGCCCCACTGGTGCTATTCTCCTGCGCTTCTCCCTCCTGCAATATCTTCCACAATCTGTTCGTCTTTCTTAATCCTTTCAATGATTGAGCTGCAGCACCTCCGGCTGCACGACTCCAAACACGTTCCTATCCCCAGACTGCTCCAGTCTGCTGTCAGGCGCTCTCTGCTCCCTTGGTCTCTCTCAACCAACTGCTCTCTAACTTCCCCTCCAGCCAGAATATATCTGAGCAGCTCCCCTTAATCCGGGTTCAGAGCTCCCGCTCCTGGCCTGGAGTGTGAACGTGTTGTATGTGAGATTTACCTGGTGAAAGTTATCCTTCATTGCCTCCAAGCATGACATCACTCTCCCCATGGGGAAAGCAATGCCACTGTGATGGCCAGGACCCTGGGGCGTCACACATACACAGACTGCCCCTCTGCACAATATACATACACACTGCCCCTCAGCAAAATATATATACACACACTGCCCCTCAGCAAAATATGTATACATATACACACACGTACACACACTGCCTCTCTGCAAAATATATACAAACACACACACAGATACACACACACTCCCTCTGAATAAAGCAGTCTCCCATCCCCACACACTGCCTCTCTCAAAATTGTGTCCTCTTTCATAAGTAATACATTTAATGTCCGGGTCCTGCTGGAGCTCTTACCAGTGCCCGCCCGCACGGTCTCTGCGCCTCTTCGGCCCTGAGGCTGACAGCAGCTCCTTTACCCCATCCTGACACAGCACTGTTTAAATGTATTAGCGTCTAAAAGATGCAAATACATTTGAACATCGGAAGGCAGTGGAGTGTGTGTGGTGGCAGGCCTGGCGTGCATACCCACAGAGGGCTCTGCGTGCTCTCTGTGGCATGCGTGCTATAGATTCTCCATCACTAATATAGGGGATGGTTGCAGATTTGAGGTGAGAAAACAATTAATGACAGAGCTTTATAACTGATGTAATCTCTTTATACCTTTTAGGTTTTCTTCTGGCTTTGTTTTAAGATTGTGTCCAGTATAAACATAGACATATTCATATCTTCTTTGTATACTTTGACTTTCATTCCTTTCATTTTTTCATAGTTCAGTAAGATAAATGTGATAATGGTAAATATGTGATGTTGATTCAACAAAAATAGAACAATCTCAAGATTTTACTATCTTAGCTCAGTCGGTATGAACATGATGAACGAGGGGCACACTTTTGGATATGCTGCGTGATAGTGGTCAACATCGCTATGAGTCCTACATACTTGGCCTAACACATCAGGAAAGACTCCCATGGGTCATTTTTGAGAACGCACCCAGCAATCAGGGATTTATCTATCATAAAGTAAATTAAGAACTTCAACGATCGTTGTGATTTGCTTGGCTGTTCAAGATCCAGGCTTCTTCTACATGAGTAGCTCCAAGTCTTTATTTGTGGCTCTAATCACAAGAATATTAAAAAATCTATTTAATCAGCTCAGCCACATGTGCAACCAGCATGCATGTAGTGCTATATTTGCTATATTTGCTATATTTGCTCATAGTCCACTGTAATCCCTACTTAACAAAAATTCTACGTATTACTTTGAAAGAAGTGAATGGACAACACGTTCAAAAATCATACATTGATCTAATGCTGCTTTTTGGTGGAGCGGTCGATTCTCTTTTTTTCAGCATATTCCATGATCTGTCATTTTTTTGGATGTGCACTCCTCCCGTTTGGTGATTTTAATTAAGAGTAGACTGCAAAGGGGTCTAGCCTATTTTTGCTCTCATTTGAGAGCTTGGGGAAGGTGAGTTTCAATTATCCTTTCATTTTGTGTTGATGCTGTGTAGCGGCCATAGTTGCTGTGGTTTTGTGCTTGTAGGACAGTGCGATCTGAAGTCATGGGGACTCAGTCTTGAGGCATGGGCTGTTGTGAATTCAGCTTTTGGGCTCCCTCCGGTGGTTGTAGAGGGTAATGCATTTGTGCCTGGACCGCAGGAGTGGACAGGTGTATCTACTGTTGTGAATTCTGTTGTCGGGCTCCCTCCTGTGGTCATGAATGGTACTTCGGCTGGTTCTGTCCATGGATTTCCTCTGGTGGGTGTTTCTGAGTTTCACAGGTGACGAGGTTAATTCGTTAGCTGCTGCTCTATTTAACTCCACTTAGATCTTTGCTCCAGGCCACCTGTCAATGTTCCAGTATTGGTCTAGTTCACTTCTGGATCGTTCTTGTGACCTGTCTTCCCATCAGAAGCTAAGTTCCAGCTTGTATTTCTTTGGTTTGCTATTTTTCTGTCCAGCTTGCTATTTAATTTGTTGTCTTGCTTGCTGGAAGCTCTGGGACGCAGAGGGAGCGCCTCCGCACCGTGAGTCGGTGCGGAGGGTCTTTTTGCGCCCTCTGCGTGGTCTTTTTGTAGGTTTTTGTGCTGACCGCAAAGTAACCTTTCCTATCCTCGGTCTGTTCAGTAAGTCGGGCCTCACTTTGCTAAATTTATTTCATCTCTGTGTTTGTATTTTCATCTTTACTCACAGTCATTATATGTGGGGGGCTGCCTTTTCCTTTGGGGAATTTCTCTGAGGCAAGGTAGGCTTTATTTTTCTATCTTCAGGGCTAGCTAGTTTCTTAGGCTGTGCCGAGTTGCATAGGGAGCGTTAGGCGCAATCCACGGCTATTTCTAGTGTGTTTGATAGGATTAGGGATTGCGGTCAGCAGAGTTCCCACGTCCCAGAGCTCGTCCTTATTATCAGTAACTATCAGGTCATTCCGTGTGCTCTTAACCACCAGGTCCATTATTGTCCTGACCACCAGGTCATAACAGTACAGGTGGCCCAAAGTACTAATGCATCTCAATAGAGGGATAAGAGAAGTTCTGAGACCATTTGTTTTTCTTTGCAGTGTGTTTTGTCTCTATTTTCCCCTTTACCTCTGGGTGGTTCAGGACACTGGTGTAAACATGGACATTCAAGGTAAGGTCTGTCCTCTTGGATGGATAATCTCACTACAAGGATACAAAACATTCAAGATTTTGTGGTTCAGAGTCCGATGTCAGAGCCTAGGATTCCAATTCCTGATTTGTTTTTTGGTGATAGATCTAAGTTCTTGAATTTAAAAAATAATTGTAAATTGTTTCTTGCCTTGAAACCTCGCTCCTCAGGTGACCCTGTTCAACAAGTAAAGATCATTATTTCTTTGTTACGTGGTGACCCTCAAGACTGGGCATTTTCCCTTGCGCCAGGAGATCCGGCATTGCGTGATGTTGATGCGTTTTTCCTGGCGCTTGGATTGCTTTATGATGAACCTAATTCAGTGGATCAGGCAGAGAAAATCTTGCTGGCTCTGTGTCAGGGTCAGGGTCAGAAGTTTAGAAAGTGGTCTGTGCTCACTCAGTGGAATGAATGTGCCCTGGCAGCAATCTTCAGAAAGGGTCTCTCTGAAGCCCTTAAGGATGTCATGGTGGGGTTTCCCATGCCTGCTGGTCTGAATGAGTCTATGTCCTTGGCCATTCAGATCGATCAACGCTTGCGTGAGCGTAAAGCTGTGCACCATTTGGCGGTACTATCTGAGCATGGGCCTGGGCCTATGCAATGTGATAGGACTTTGACCAGAGCTGAACGGCAAGAACACAGACGTCGGAATGGGCTATGTTTTTACTGTGGTGATTCCACTCATGCTATCTCCGATTATCCTAAGCGCACTAAGCGGTTCGCTAGGTCTGCCACCATTGGTACGGTACAGTCTAAATTTCTATTGTCTGTTACTCTGATTTGCTCTTTGTCATCCTATTCTGTTATGGCATTTGTGGATTCAGGCGCTGCCCTGAATTTGATGGACTTGGAGTATGCTAGGCGCTGTGGTTTTTTCTTGGAGCCCTTGCAGTATCCTATTCCATTGAGAGGAATTGATGCTACGCCTTTGGCCAAGAATAAGCCTCAGTATTGGACCCAATTGACCATGTGCATGGCTCCTGCACATCAGGAGGATATCCGCTTTCTGGTGTTACATAATCTGCATGATGTGGTCGTTTTGGGGTTGCCATGGCTACAGGTTCATAATCCAGTATTGGACTGGAAATCTATGTCTGTGTCCAGCTGGGGTTGCCAGGGGGTACATGGTGATGTTCCATTTTTGTCTATTTCGTCTTCCACTCCTTCTGAAGTTCCAAAGTTTTTGTCGGATTATCGGGATGTATTTGATGAGCCCAAAGCCAGTGCCCTACCTCCTCATAGGGATTGCGATTGTGCAATTAATTTGACTCCTGGTAATAAGTTTCCTAAGGGCCGATTGTTCAATTTATCTGTGCCAGAACACGCCGCTATGCGGAGTTATATAAAGGAATCCTTGGAGAAAGGCCATATTCGCCCGTCGTCATCACCGTTAGGAGCAGGGTTCTTTTTTGTGGCCAAGAAGGATGGTTCTTTGAGACCTTGTATTGATTACCGCCTTCTTAATAAAATTACAGTCAAATTTCAGTATCCTTTGCCGTTGCTGTCTGATTTGTTTGCTCGTATTAAAGGGGCTAGTTGGTTCACCAAGATAGATCTTCGAGGGGCGTATAATCTTGTGCGTATTAAACAAGGCGATGAATGGAAAACAGCATTTAATACGCCCGAGGGCCATTTTGAGTACCTGGTTATGCCATTCGGGCTTTCCAATGCTCCATCAGTATTTCAGTCCTTTATGCATGACATCTTCCGAGAGTACCTGGATAAATTCCTGATTGTGTATTTGGATGATATTTTGGTCTTTTCGGATGATTGGGAGTCTCATGTGAAGCAGGTCAGAATGGTGTTCGTGCGAATTCCTTGTTTGTGAAGGGGTCAAAGTGTCTCTTTGGAGTTCAGAAGGTTTCATTTTTGAGGTTCATTTTTTCCCCTTCTACTATCGAGATGGACCCTGTTAAAGTCCAGGCCATTTACGATTGGACTCAGCCAACATCTGTGAAGAGCCTGCTTCATCGCTAATTTTTCTACTGTTGCTAAACCGTTGAC
This sequence comes from Ranitomeya imitator, assembly GCF_032444005.1. Lineage (NCBI taxonomy): Eukaryota > Metazoa > Chordata > Amphibia > Anura > Dendrobatidae > Ranitomeya > Ranitomeya imitator. Next base: position 644,716,790 of record NC_091283.1, on the reverse strand, counting down.
TGATTTGACTAAGAAGGGTGCTGATGTGGTCAATTGGTCTTCTGCGGTTGTAGAGGCTTTTCAGGAGTTGAAGCGTCGTTTTTCTTCTGCCCCTGTGTTGTGCCAGCCAGATGTTTCGCTTCCGTTTCAGGTTGAGGTTGATGTTTCTGAGATTGGAGCAGGGGCTGTTTTGTCGCAAAGAAGTTCTGATGGCTCGGTGATGAAGCCATGTGTCTTCTTTTCTAGAAAGTTTTCGCCTGCTGAGCGTAACTATGATGTTGGTAATCGTGAATTGTTGGCCATGAAGTGGGCATTCGAGGAGTGGCGTCATTGGCTGGAAGGAGCCAAGCATCGCGTGGTGGTCTTGACAGATCACAAGAATTTGACTTATCTTGAGTCTGCCAAACGGTTGAATCCGAGACAGGCTCGATGGTCGTTGTTTTTCTCCCGTTTTGATTTTGTGGTTTCGTACCTTCCGGGCTCTAAGAATGTGAAGGCTGATGCCCTGTCAAGGAGTTTTGTGCCTGACTCTCCGGGTGTTCCTGAGCCGGCGGGTATTCTCAAAGAGGTGGTAATTTTGTCTGCCATCTCCCCTGATTTGTGGCGGGTGCTGCAAAAATTTTAGGCTGATAGACCTGACCGTTGCCCAGCGGAGAAACTGTTTGTCCCTGATAGATGGACTAGTAGAGTTATCTCTGAGATTCATTGTTCAGTGTTGGCTGGGCATCCTGGAATCTTTGGTACCAGAGATTTGGTGGCTAGATCCTTCTGGTGGCTGTCTTTGTCGCAGGATGTGCGTTCTTTTGTGCAGTCCTGTGGGACTTGTGCTCGGGCTAAGCCCTGCTGTTCTCGTGCCAGTGGGTTGCTTTTGCCCTTGCCGGTCCCGAAGAGGCCCTGGACGCATATTTCTATGGATTTTATTTCGGATCTCCCCGTCTCTCAAAAGATGTCGGTCATTTGGGTGGTTTGTGATCGCTTTTCTAAGATGGTCCATTTGGTACCTTTGTCTAAATTGCCTTCCTCCTCTGATTTAGTGCCATTATTTTTCCAGCATGTGGTTCGTTTACATGGTATCCCGGAGAACATCGTTTCTGACAGAGGTTCCCAGTTTGATTCAAGGTTTTGGCGATCCTTTTGTGCTAGGATGGGCATTGATTTGTCTTTTTCCTCGGCTTTCCATCCTCAGACAAATGGCCAAACCGAACGAACTAATCAAACTTTGGAAACATATCTGAGATGCTTTGTTTCTGCTGATCAGGATGATTGGGTGTCCTTTTTGCCGTTGGCTGAGTTTGCTCGGCTACTTAGGGATTGCGGTCAGCAGAGTTCCCACGTCTCAGAGCTCGTCCTATGTTAGTAACTATCAGGTCACTTTGTGTGCTCTTAACCACTAGGTCCATTGTGGTTCTGAATCACCTGTTCATAACAAAAAACCCAGGAATTATCTTCCTGACCATAACCCTTCCACTTAACCAGGTACTGAAGTTTCCGTCTCGAAATACGAGAATCCAAAATCTTCTCCACTATATACTCCAACTCCCCCTCAACCAAAATCGGGGCAGGAGGATCAACGGATGGAACCACAGGTACCACGTATCTCCGCAACAATGACCTATGGAATACGTTATGGATGGAAAAAGAAGCTGGAAGGGTCAAACGAAAAGACACAGGATTAAGAACCTCAGAAATCCTATACGGACCAATGAAACGAGGCTTAAACTTAGGAGAGGAAACTTTCATAGGAACATAACGAGATGACAACCAAACCAAATCCCCAACACGAAGTCGGGGACCCACACAGCGCCTGCGGTTAGCGAAACGTTGAGCCTTCTCCTGAGACAATGTCAAATTGTCCACCACATGAGTCCAAATCTGCTGCAACCTATCCACCACAGTATCCACACCAGGACAGTCAGAAGACTCAACCTGCCCTGAAGAGAAACGAGGATGGAAACCAGAATTGCAGAAAAACGGCGAAACCAAAGTAGCCGAGCTGGCCCGATTATTAAGGGCGAACTCAGCCAAAGGCAAAAAAGACACCCAATCATCCTGATCGGCAGAAACAAAACATCTCAGATATGTTTCCAAGGTCTGATTGGTTCGTTCAGTCTGGCCATTTGTCTGAGGATGGAAAGCCGAGGAAAAAGACAAATCAATGCCCATCCTAGCACAAAAGGCTCGCCAAAACCTCGAAACAAACTGGGAACCTCTGTCAGAAACGATGTTCTCCAAAATGCCATGTAAACGAACCACATGCTGGAAGAACAATGGTACCAAATCAGAGGAGGAAGGCAATTTAGACAAGGGTACCAAATGGACCATCTTCGAGAAGCGATCACAAACAACCCAAATGACCGACATTTTTTGAGAGACGGGGAGATCCGAAATAAAATCCATAGAGATATGTGTCCAGGGCCTCTTCGGGACTGGCAAGGGCAAAAGCAACCCACTGGCACGAGAACAGCAGGGCTTAGCCCGAGCACAAATCCCACAGGACTGCACAAATGAACGCACATCCCGCGACAGAGACGGCCACCAAAAGGATCTAGCCACCAAATCTCTGGTACCAAAGATTCCAGGATGACCAGCCAACACCGAACCATGAACCTCAGAGATAACTCTACTCGTCCATTTATCAGGGACAAACTGTTTCTCCGCTGGGCAACGGTCAGGTCTATTAGCCTGAAATTTTTGCCGCACCCGCCGCAAATCAGGGGAGATGGCAGACAAAATTACCCCCTCCTTGAGAACACCCGCCGGCTCAGACAAACCCAGAGAGTCGGGCACAAAACTCCTAGACAGGGCATCTGCCTTCACATTTTTAGAGCCCGGAAGGTACGAAACCACAAAGTCAAAACGGGAGAAAAACAGCGACCAACGAGCCTGTCTAGGATTCAACCGTTTGGCAGACTCGAAATAAGTCAAGTTCTTATGATCAGTCAAGACCACCACGCGATGCTTAGCTCCCTCAAGCCAATGACGCCACTCCTCGAATGCCCACTTCATGGCCAGCAACTCTCGATTGCCAACATCATAATTACGCTCAGCAGGCGAAAACTTCCTGGAAAAGAAGGCGCATGGTTTCATCACCGAGCCATCAGAACTTCTTTGCGACAAAACAGCCCCTGCTCCAATCTCAGAAGCATCAACCTCGACCTGGAACGGGAGCGAAACATCTGGTTGACACAACACAGGGGCAGAAGAAAAATGACGCTTCAACTCTTGAAAAGCTTCCACAGCAGCAGAAGACCAATTGACCACATCAGCACCCTTCTTGGTTAAATCAGTCAATGGTTTAGCAATACTAGAAAAATTATTGATGAAGCGACGATGAAAATTAGCAAAGCCCAGGAACTTTTGCAGACTCTTCAGAGATGTCGGCTGAGTCCAATCATAAATGGCCTGAACTTTAACAGGGTCCATCTCGATAGTAGAAGGGGAAAAAATGAAACCCAAAAATGAAACCTTCTGAACACCAAAGAGACATTTTGACCCCTTCACAAACAAAGAATTCGCACGCAGGACCTGGAACACCATTCTGACCTGCCTCACGTGAGACTCCCAATCATCCGAGAAGACCAAAATATCATCCAAGTATACAATCAGGAATTTATCCAGGTACTCTCGGAAGATGTCATGCATGAAGGACTGAAACACTGATGGAGCATTAGAAAGCCCGAATGGCATAACCAGGTACTCAAAATGGCCCTCGGGCGTATTAAATGCTGTTTTCCATTCATCGCCCTGTTTAATGCGCACAAGATTATACGCACCACGAAGATCTATCTTGGTGAACCAACTAGCCCCCTTAATCCGAGCAAACAAATCAGACAGCAGCGGCAAGGGGTACTGAAATTTGACCGTGATTTTATTTAGAAGGCGGTAATCAATACAAGGTCTCAGCGAACCATCCTTCTTGGCCACAAAAAAGAACCCTGCTCCCAATGGCGACGACGACGAGAGAATATGACCCTTCTCCAAGGATTCCTTTACGTAACTCCGCATAGCGGCGTGCTCAGGCACAGATAAATTAAACAGTCGACCTTTAGGAAACTTACTACCAGAAATCAAATCGATAGCGCAATCACAATCCCTATGCGGAGGTAGGGCACTGGACTTGGGCTCATCAAATACATCCCGGTAATCCGACAAGAACTCTGGGACCTCAGAAGGGGTGGATGATGAAATAGACAGAAATGGAACATCACCATGTACCCCCTGACAACCCCAGCTGGACACAGACATTGATTTCCAATCCGATACTGGGTTATGGACCTGCAGCCATGGCAACCCCAAAACGACCACATCATGCAGATTATGCAACACCAAAAAGCGAATATCCTCCTGATGCGCAGGAGCCATCCACATGGTCAGCTGGGTCCAGTACTGAGGCTTATTCTTGGCCAAAGGCGTAGCATCAATTCCTCTCAATGGAATAGGATACTGCAAGGGCTCCAAGAAAAACCCACAGCGCCTAGCATACTCCAAGTCCATCAAATTCAGGGCAGCACCTGAATCCACAAATGCCATGACAGAATAGGATGACAAAGAGCAGATCAAAGTAACGGACAAAAGAAATTTTGCCTGTACCGTACCAATGGTGGCAGAGCTAGCGAACCGCTTAGTGCGCTTAGGACAATCGGAAATAGCATGAGTGGAATAACCACAGTAAAAACACAGCCCATTCCGTCGTCTGTGTTCTTGCCGTTCAGCTCTGGTCAAAGTCCTATTGCATTGCATAGGCTCAGGTTTATGCTCAGATAATACCGCCAAATGGTGCACAGTTTTACGCTCACGTAAGCGTCGATCGATCTGAAAGGCCAAAGACATAGACTCATTCAGACCAGCAGGCATAGGAAATCCCACCATGACATCCTTAAGGGCTTCAGAGAGACCCTTTCTGAAAATTGCTGCCAGAGCACATTCATTCTATTGAGTGAGCACAGACCACTTCCTAAATTTCTGACAATATATCTCTACCTCATCCTGACCCTGACACAGAGCCAGCAAGATTTTCTCTGCCTTATCCACTGAATTAGGTTCATCATAAAGCAACCCGAGCGCCAGAAAAAACGCATCAATATCACATAATGCAGGATCTCCTGGCGCAAGGGAAAATGCCCAGTCTTGAGGGTCGCCACGTAATAAAGAAATAATGATCTTTCTTTACTTGTTGAACTGGGTCACCAGAGGAGCGGGGTTTCAAAGCCAGAAATAGTTTACAATTATTTTTGAAATTCAGAAATTTAGCTCTATCTCCAGAAAATAACTCAGGAATAGGAATTTTAGGTTCTAACATAGGATTCTGAACCACTAAATCTTGAATGTTCTGTACACTTATAGCGAGATTATCCATCAAAGAGGACAGACCTTGAATGTCCATGTCTACACCTGTGTTCTGAACCACCCTGATGTAAAGGGGAAAAGAAAGACAAAACACAGTGCAAAGAAAAAAAAATGGTCTCAGAACTTCTCTTTTCCCTCTATTGAGAAGCACTAGTACTTTGGGCCTCCAGTACTGTTATGAACAGGTGATTCAGAACCACAATGGACCTAGTGGTTAAGAGCACACAAAGTGACCTGATAGTTACTAACATAGGACGAGCTCTGAGACGTGGGAACTCTGCTGACCGCAATCCCTAATACTATCATACCACACTAGAGGTAGCCGTGGATTGCTCCTAACGCTCCCTATGCAACTCGGCACAGCCTGAGAAACTAGCTTGCCCTGAAGATAGAAAAATAAGCCTACCTTGCCTCAGAGAAATTCCCCAAAGGAAAAGGCAGCCCCCACATATAATGACTGTGAGTTAAGATGAAAATACAAACACAGAGATGAAATAGATTTAGCAAAGTGAGGCCCGACTTACTGAATAGACCGAGGATAGGAAAGATAGCTTTGCGGTCAACACAAAAACCTACAAACAACCACGCAGAGGGGCAAAAAGACCCTCCGCACCGACTAACGGTACGGAGGTGCTCCCTCTGCGTCTCAGAGCTTCCAGCAAGCAAGAAAAACCAATATAGCAAGCTGGACAGAAAATTTAGCAACAAAAGTAACACAAGCAGAACTTAGCTTATGCAGGGCAGACAGGCCACAAGAACGATCCAGGAGAAAGCAAGACCAATACTGGAACATTGACTGGAGGCCAGGAACAAAGAACTAGGTGGAGTTAAATAGAGCAGCACCTAACGACTTAACCTCGTCACCTGAGGAAGGAAACTCAGAAGCCGCAGCCCCACCAACATCCACCAGCGGAAGCTCATAGACAGAACCAGCCGAAGTACCACTCATGACCACAGGAGGGAGCTTGACCACAGAATTCACAACAGTTTTTGCCTCTGATGTTCATGCTGCCGATCTGGTTCGTGCCTTTCATTTGGCTCATCCTGGTCGGCCTGGGGGCTCTGGTGAGGGTTCGGTGACCCCTCCTCAAGGGGGGGGTACTGTTGTGAATTCTGTTGTCGGGCTCCCTCCTGTGGTCATAAATGGTACTTCGGCTGGTTCTGTCCATGGATTTCGTCTGGTGGGTGTTTCTGAGTTTCACAGGTGACGAGGTTAATTCGTTAGCTGCTGCTCTATTTAACTCCACTTAGATCTTTGCTCCAGGCCACCTGTCAATGTTCCAGTATTGGTCTAGTTCACTTCTGGATCATTCTTGTGACCTGTCTTCCCATCAGAAGCTAAGTTACAGCTTGTATTTCTTTGGTTTGCTATTTTTCTGTCCAGCTTGCTATTTAATTTGTTGTCTTGCTTGCTGGAAGCTCTGGGACGCAGAGGGAGCGCCTCCGCACCGTGAGTCGGTGCGGAGGGTCTTTTTGCGCCCTCTGCATGGTCTTTTTGTAGGCTTTTGTGCTGACCGCAAAGTAACCTTTCCTATCCTCGGTCTGTTCAGTAAGTCGGGCCTCACTTTGCTAAATCTATTTCATCTCTGTGTTTGTATTTTCATCTTTACTCACAGTCATTATATGTGGGGGGCTGCCTTTTCCTTTGGGGAATTTCTCTGAGGCAAGGTAGGCTTTATTTTTCTATCTTCAGGGCTAGCTAGTTTCTTAGGCTGTGCCGAATTGCATATGGAGCGTTAGGCGCAATCCACGGCTATTTCTAGTGTGTTTGATAGGATTAGGGATTGCGGTCAGCAGAGTTCCCACGTCCCAGAGCTCGTCCTTATTATCAGTAACTATCAGTCATTCCGTGTGCTCTTAACCACCAGGTCCATTATTGTCCTGACCACCAGGTCATAACAATCTACTGCTTGCAAAACTGGCTGGGGTATATAGCTTTGCTGGATCCTTTAGTCAGTGCCAGTTAGTTGTCCATTGTTCTTGAAGGATTCACTTCCCTGCTGGTCTCTCCAGTTTGCTGTGTTTTTCTACAAAGATAAGTCCTGGCTTTGTTTTTGCTGTCCACCTGCAGTGGACCTTATAGTTCTGTGCATTTTCATGTTTTTGTCTTGTCCAGCTTGGTCTGTGAAGGATTTTTTGCAGCCTAGCTATTTCTCTGGAGATGCAGATATACCCCCCATGTCTTTAGTCAGATGTGGTGATCCGTATTTTCTGCGGTGGATATTTTCTAGTGTTTTTATACTGACCGCATAGTACTCTGTTCTATTCTTTCTTTTTAGCTAGTATGGCTTCCTATGCTAAAATCTGATTTCATATCTACGTATGTTATTTCCCTCTCCTCTCACAGTCAATATTTGTGAGGGGCTATCTATCCGTTGGGGATTTTCTCTGAGGCAAGATAGGTTTCCTGTTTCTGTCTTTAGGGGTAGTTAGATCTTAGGCTGTGTCGAGGGGTCTAGGGAGCGTTAGGTACCCCCCACGGCTACTTTTAGTTGCGCTGCTAGGTTCAGGGTTTGCGGTCAGTACAGGGACCACCTTCTCCAGAGTACTTCTCATGCTGCTCCAAGGTCACCAGATCATAACAGTACAACTGGCCAACAATGAGTTAATTGCATCTCAGAAGAAGGGTGGAAAGATTTTGAGCCATTTTTTTTCCTTAGCCTATTTGGTCTGTTCCTCCCTCTTTACCTCTGGGTGGCTACGGAGTCTAGTATTAACATGAATGTTCTGGAGTTAGTTTCTCGGGTGGATCAGCTTGCTGCTAGGGTACAGGGTATTTCAGATTTCATTGTTCAGACCCCTGCCTTAGAGCCTAAGATTCCCACTCCTGATTTATTCTTTGGTGACAGATCCAAATTTTTGAGTTTCAAAAATAACTGTAAACTGTTTTTTGCATTAAGACCCCGGTCTTCTGGTGATCCTATTCAGCAGGTTAAAATCATCATATCTCTGCTGCGTGGTGACCCACTGGATTGGGCATTTTCCCTGGAATCTGGCAATCCTGCTTTGCTTAATGTTGATTCATTCTTTCAGGCATTGGGGTTGTTGTATGATGAGCCTAGTTCTGTGGATCAGGCTGAGAAAATCTTGTTAGCCCTGTGTCAAGGTCAAGAAGCGGCAGAATTGTATTGCCAGAAATTTAGAAAATGGTCAGTACTCACTAAATGGAATGAGGATGCCTTGGCGGCAATTTTCAGAAAGGGTCTTTCTGAATCCGTTAAAGATGTTATGGTGGGGTTCCCCACGCCTGCTGGTCTGAGTGATTCTATGTCTCTGGCCATTCAGATTGATCAGCGCTTGTGTGAGCGCAGAATTGTGCACACTGTGGTGTTGTCCTCTGAGCGGAGCCCTGAGCCTATGCAGTGTGATAGGATTTTGTCTAGAGCTGAACGTCAAACATTCAGGCGTCAGAATAGGTTGTGTTTTTACTGCGGCGATTCTGCTCTTGTTATTTCTGATTGCCCTAAGCGTACTAAGAGAATCGCTAGTTCTGTTGCCATCAGTACTATACAATCTAAATTTCTGTTATCTGTGACCTTGATCTGCTCATTATGATCATTTTCTGTCATGGCATTAGTGGATTCAGGCGCCGCTCTGAACTTAATGGACTTAGAATCTGCCAGACGTTGTGGTTTTCCCTTGCAGCCTTTGCAGAACCCTATTCCTTTGAGGGGCATTGATGCTACACCGTTGGCTAAAAATAAACCTCAGTTTTGGGCACAGCTGACCATGCGCATGGCGTCAGCCCATCAGGAAGATTGTCATTCTCTGGTGTTGCATAATTTGCATGATGATATTGTGCTGGCTTTTCCATGGTTACAGCTACATAATCCGGTGTTAGATTGGAAATCCATGTCTGTGACTAGTTGGGGTTGTCAGGGGGTTCATGATCAGGTTCCTTTGATGTCAATCTCCTCTCCCCCCTCTTCTGAAGTTCCTGAGTTTTTGTCTGACTTCCAGGATGTATTCGATGAGCCCAAATCCAGTTCCCTTCCACCGCATAGGGACTGTGATTGTGCTATTGATTTCATTCCAGGTTGTAAGTTCCCTAAGGGCCGACTTTTCAACCTGTCTGTGTCTGAACATACCGCCATGCGGAGCTATATTAAGGAGTCTTTGGAGAAAGGGCATATTCGGCCATCTTCTTCACCGTTGGGAGCGGGGTTCTTTTTTGTTGCCAAGAAGGATGGCTCCTTGAGACCCTGTATTGATTATCGCCTCTTGAATAAGATCACAGTTAAATTTCAATACCCCTTGCCTTTGCTTACTGATTTGTTTGCTAGGATTAAGGGGGCTAGCTGGTTTACTAAGATTGATCTTCGAGGGGCATATAATCTTATTCGTATCAAGCAGGGTGACGAATGGAAAACTGCATTTAATACGCCCGAAGGCCATTTTCAATACCTTGTGATGCCATTCGGACTCTCTAATGCTCCATCTGTGTTCCAATCCTTCATGCATGATATCTTTCGGAGTTATCTTGATAAATTCATGGTTGTATATTTGGATGATATTTTGATTTTTTCCAATGATTGGGAGTCTCATGTGAAACAGGTCAGGATGGTATTTCAGATCCTCCGTAATAATGCTTTGTTTGTGAAGGGGTCAAAGTGCCTCTTTGGAGTGCAGAAGGTTTCTTTTTTGGGTTTCATTTTTTCTCCCTCATCTATAGAAATGGATCCGGTTAAGGTTCAGGCTATTCATGATTGGATTCAGCCCACATCTGTGAAGAGCCTTCAGAAATTCTTGGGCTTTGCTAATTTTTATCGTCGTTTCATTGCCAACTTCTCCAGTGTGGTTAAACCTCTAACCGATTTGACCAAGAAAGGCGCTGATGTGACGAATTGGTCCTCCGCGGCTGTTTCTGCCTTTCAGGAGCTTAAACGCCGATTTACTTCTGCTCATGTGTTGCATCAGCCAGATGTTTCTCTTCCATGTCAGGTTGAGGTTGACGCGTCTGAGATTGGGGCAGGGGCCGTTTTGTCTCAGAGGAATTCTGATGGTTCCTTGATAAACCGTGTGCCTTCTTTTCTCGGAAATTTTCGCCTGCGGAACGCAATTATTATGTCGGCAATCGGGAGTTGTTGGCTATGAAGTGGGCATTTGAGGAGTGGCGACATTGGCTTGAGGGGGCCAAGCACCGTATTGTGGTCCTGACCGATCATAAGAATCTGATTAACCTCGAGTCTGCCAAACGGCTGAATCCTAGACAGGCTCGATGGTCCCTGTTTTTCTCCCATTTTGATTTTGTGGTCTCGTACATTCCTGGTACTAAGAATGTTAAGGCGGATGCCCTCTCTAGGAGTTTTTTTCCTGATTCCCCTGGGGTTCTTGAGCCGGTCGGCATTTTGAAGGAAGGGGTGATTCTTTCTGCCATCTCCCCTGATTTGCGACGGGTTCTTCAGGAATTTCAGGCTGATAAGCCTGACCGTTGTCCTGTGGGGAAACTGTTTGTTCCTGATAGATGGACTAGTAAAGTGATTTCTGAGGTTCATTGTTCTGTGTTGGCTGGCCATCCTGGGATTTTTGGTACCAGAGATTTGGTTGGTAGGTCCTTTTGGTGGCCATCTTTGTCATGGGATGTGCGTTCTTTTGTGCAGTCCTGTGGGATTTGTGCGCGGGCTAAGCCTTGCTGTTCCCGCGCTAGTGGGTTGCTTTTGCCATTGCCGGTCCCTGAGAGACCTTGGACGCATATTTCTATGGATTTTATTTCCGATCTTCCTGTTTCCCAAAGAATGTCGGTAATCTGGGTTGTCTGTGACTGATTTTCTAAGATGGTTCATTTGGTGCCTTTGCCTAAATTGCCTTCTTCTTCTGATTTGGTTCCGTTGTTTTTTCAGCATGTGGTCCGTTTGCATGGTATTCCGGAGAATATTGTGTCCGACAGAGGTTCTCAGTTTGTCTCTAGGTTTTGGCGGGCCTTTTGTGCTAGGATGGGCATTGATTTGTCTTTTTCTTCGGCGTTTCATCCTCAGACTAATGGCCAAACTGAGCGAACTAATCAGACCTTGGAGACCTATTTGAGATGCTTTGTGTCTGCTGATCAGGATGATTGGGTGGCTTTTTTGCCATTGGCCGAGTTTGCCCTTAATAATCGGGCTAGTTTGGCTACTTTGGTTTCGCCTTTTTTTTGTAATTTTGGTTTTCATCCTCGTTTTTCTTCTGGGCAGGTTGAGCCTTCTGACCTTCCTGGTGTGGATTCTGTGGTCGACAGGTTGCAGCAGATTTGGGCTTGTGTGGTGGACAATTTGGTGCTGTCTCAGGAGGAGGCTCAGCGTTTTGCTAACCGTCTTCGGTGTGTTGGTTCCCGGCTTCGGGTTGGTGATCTGGTTTGGTTATCTTCCCGTCATGTTCCTATGAAGGTTTCTTCCCCTAAGTTTAAGCCTCGATTTATTGGTCCTTATAGGATTTCTGAGATTATTAATCCGGTGTCCTTTCGCCTGGCGCTTCCGGCCTCTTTTGCTATTCATAATGTCTTCCATAGATCTTTGTTGCGGAAATATGTGGAGCCCGTTGTTCCCTCTGTTGATCCTCCGGCCCCTGTGTTGGTCGATGGGGAGTTGGAATATGTTGTTGAGAAGATTTTGGATTCCCGTTTTTCGAGGCGGAAGCTTCAGTACCTTGTCAAGTGGAAGGGTTATGGCCAGGAGGATAATTCTTGGGTTTCTGCCTCTGATGTCCATGCCGTTGATTTGGTTCGTGCCTTTCATCGGGCTCATCCTGATCGGCCTGGGGGCTCTGGTGAGGGTTCGGTGACCTCTCCTCAAGGGGGGGGGGTACTGTTGTGAATTCAGCTTTTGGACTCCCTCCGGTGGTTGTAGAGGGTAATGCATTTGTGC